>NW_027288209.1:0-109040 GCF_047511675.1 Marmota flaviventris
TGAAACTTGACTCACTGAATGAATTCTCATTGTGCTCTCTATGCTCTGTTACCGGTTTATGTACCCCTAAGCAGAGCAAAGAAAAATAGACTTTCATTGGAAAGTGTTGGAGAGCATCCACAGAACTCAGAGTTTACCGCACTCTCAGCAAATATTTTTTCACCCGATCTTGTTGATACTGGCAGCAAAAAATGAGTATATGGGTTGCACTTGGCAGCCCCAAATTTCGTAATCTTATGTTGAAGAGTTCCTTGCAGGAACACTTTGAATTTTTATGTTTAACTTCTTTTTTCCCTATATGAATACATGCATTTGGAATGCTAAATCAAACACAGTTTGTGATACCTGTTTGAAACTTGGCTCACTCAATTAGTTCTCAGTGCACTCACTATGCATTGTACCCTGCTGAAGTATCCCCAAGCAGAGGCAAGGAAAATACGCTTTCTTATGGAAGTGTTTGCAGAGCTTCCACAAAACTCCCAAGTTTACTGGAATTTCAGCGAATATTTTTTTCACTTGATCTTGTTGATACTAGGTAAGAAAGATGAGTATACAGTTGCATTTGGCTGCCAAAACTTCGTTCTTCTAAGTTGAAGCATCTGATTTCAGGAAGACATTGAATTTTGGGGTTTCTCTTCATTTTAACCTATAGGAATACATGCATTTGAACTCTAAATCAAACACTGTTGTGCTAGCTGCTTGAAGCTTGACTCACTCACTAGTCCTGGTGTGCTCTCTGTGCTTTGGTTCCCTGTTGAAGTGGCCCTAAGTGGAGGCGAGGAACATAGGCTTTCCTTCGAAAGCATTTACAGAGCTTCAACAGAGCTCCAAGTTAACTGGAATCTCTGCAAATATTTACTCACCTGATCTTGATGATCCTTGTCAGGAAAGATGAATATACCAGTTGCACTTAGCTACCCAAATTTCGTTCTTCTAGGTTGAAAAGTCCGTTGGCAGGAACACTTTGAATTTTTAGGTTTCACTTCACTTTTCCTTATAGGGACGTATGCATTTGGAATTATAAATCAAACACGTTTATGCTAGCTGCTTGAAACTGAAACTCACTCAACTAGTTCTCAGTGCGATCTCTATGCTTTGTTTTCTGTTGAAGTAACCCTAAGCAGAGGCAAGGGAAAGAAACTTTCATTTGAAAGCATTTGCAGTGATTCCACAGAACTTTGAGTTTCCTGGAATCTGAGCAAATATTTTTTCACCCTAACTTGTTGTTACTCGACAGGAAAGATAAGTATACCGGTTGCATTTGGCTGCCCAAATTTAGATCTTCTAGGTTGAATAGTTCGTTTGCAGGAATACTTTGAAATTGTAGGTTTCACTTCATTTTCCCCTATAGGGATACATGCATTTGGAACTCTAACTCAAACACGGTTTGTACTAGCTGCATGAAACTTGACTCACTCAGTTAGTTCTCAGTGCACTCTCTATGCTTTGTTTCCTGATGAAGTGGCCCCAAGCAGAGGCAAGGAACATACACTTTCATCTGAAAGCATTTGCAAGCTTCCACAGAACTCTTGAGTTTACTGGAATCTCAGCAAAATTTTTTCACCAGATCTTGATGATACTGGGCAGCAAAGATGAATTTAGTGGTTGCACTTGGCTGCCCAAATTTCGTTCTTCAGGGTTGAAGCGTTCGTTTGCAGGAGCGCTTTGAATTTTCAGTTTCGCTTCCTTTTCCCTTATAGGGATACATGCATTTGGAACTGTATATCAAACATGGTTTGTGCTAGCTTCTTCAAACTTGACTCACTCCATTAGTTCGCGGTGTGCTCTCTATGCTTTGTTCCCTGTGGTAGTAGCTCTAAGCAGAGGCAAGGAACATACACTTTCATCTGAAAGCATTTGCAAAGCTTCCACAGAACTCTGAGTTTACTGGAATTCTCAGCAAATATTTATTCACACCGAGCTTGTTGATACTTAGCCGGAAAAATGTGTATACCAGTTGCACTTGCTGCCCCAATTTCGTTTTTCAGTTTGAAGCATTCATTTTCAGGAACACTTTATTTTTAGGTTTGAATTCCTTTCCCCCTATATGGATACATGAATTTGGAACTGTAAATCAATCATGGTTTGTGCTAGCTGCTTGAAACTTGACTCAGTCAATGAGTTCTCAGTGTGCTCTCTATGCATTTCTCCCTGTGAAAGTAGCCGTAAGCAAAGGCAAGGAAATACACTTTCAATTTTAAAGCGTTTGCAGAGCTCCCACAGAACTCTTAGTTTACAAGAATATCAGAAAAAGATTTTCACCCATTCTTGTTGATACTTGGCAGGAAAGATCGCTATACCAGTTGCACTTGGCTTCCCAAATTTCATTCTTCTAGGTTCAACTGTTCCTTTCCAGGAACACTTTGAATTTTTAGGTTTCACTTCGTTTTCCCCTATAGGGATACATGCATTTGGAACTCTAAATGAACACGGATTTTGCTAGCGGCTTGAAACTTGACACACTCGATTAGTTCTCAGTGTGGTCTCTATGCTTTGTTCCCTGTTGAAGTAGCTCTAAACAGAGACAATGAAAATACACTTTCATTGGAAAGTGTTTGCAGAGCTTCCGTAGAACTATGAGTTTACTGGAATCTCAGCTAATATTTTTTCACCCGATCTTCTTGATATTCGACAGGAGAGATAAGTATACAAGTTGTCCTTGGCTGTTCCAATTTCGTGCTTCTCGATTGAAACGTTCGTTTGCAGGACAACTTTGAATTTTTAGGTTTCACTTCATTTTCCCCTATAGGGATACATGCATTTGGAACTCTAAATCAAACACGGTTTTTGCTGTGTGCTTGTAACTTGACTCACTCAACTAGTTCTCAGTGCACTCTCTATGCATTGTTCCCTGTTGGAGTAGCCCTAAGCAGAGGCAAGGAAAACACACTTTCTTTGAAAGTATTCACCGAGCTTCCAAAAAACTCAGAGATTACTGAAACCTCAGCAAATATTTTGTCACCCTATCTTGTTGGAAAAATGTGTATGCCAGTTGCACTTGGCTGCACAAATTTTGTTCTGCTAGGTTGAAACATTCCTTTGCAGGATGACTTTGAATATTTAGGTTTTACTACATTTTCCCCTATAGGGATACATGCTTTTGAAAATCTAAATCAAACACGGTTTGTGCTAGCTGCTTGAAACTTGACTCACTGAATGAATTCTCATTGTGCTCTCTATGCTCTGTTACCGGTTTATGTACCCCTAAGCAGAGCAAAGAAAAATAGACTTTCATTGGAAAGTGTTTGGAGAGCATCCACAGAACTCAGAGTTTACCGCACTCTCAGCAAATATTTTTTCACCCGATCTTGTTGATACTTGGCAGCAAAAATGAGTATATGGGTTGCACTTGGCAGCCCAAATTTCGTAACCTTATGTTGAAGAGTTCCTTTGCAGGAACACTTTGAATTTTTATGTTTAACTTCTTTTTTCCCTATATGAATACATGCATTTGGAATGCTAAATCAAACACAGTTTGTGATACCTGTTTGAAACTTGGCTCACTCAATTAATTCTCAGTGCACTCACTATGCATTGTCCCCTGCTGAAGTATCCCCAAGCAGAGGCAAGGAAAATACGCTTTCTTATGGAAGTGTTTGCAGAGCTTCCACAAAACTCCCAAGTTTACTGGAATTTCAGCGAATATTTTTTCACTTGATCTTGTTGATACTAGGTAAGAAAGATGAGTATACCAGTTGCATTTGGCTGCCAAAACTTCGTTCTTCTAAGTTGAAGCATCTGATTTCAGGAAGACATTGAATTTTGGGGGTTTCTCTTCATTTTAACCTATAGGAATACATGCATTTGGAACTCTAAATCAAACACTGTTTGTGCTAGCTGCTTGAAGCTTGACTCACTTAACTAGTTCCTGGTGTGCTCTCTGTGCTTTGTTCCCTGTTGAAGTGGCCCTAAGTGGAGGCGAGGAACATAGGCTTTCCTTCGAAAGCATTTACAGAGCTTCAACAGAGCTCCAAGTTAACTGGAATCTCTGCAAATATTTACTCACCTGATCTTGATGATCCTTGTCAGGAAAGATGAATATACCAGTTGCACTTAGCTACCCAAATTTCGTTCTTCTAGGTTGAAAAGTCCGTTTGCAGGAACACTTTGAATTTTTAGGTTTCACTTCACTTTTCCTTATAGGGACGTATGCATTTGGAATTATAAATCAAACACGGTTTATGCTAGCTGCTTGAAACTGAAACTCACTCAACTAGTTCTCAGTGCGATCTCTATGCTTTGTTTTCTGTTGAAGTAACCCTAAGCAGAGGCAAGGGAAAGAAACTTTCATTTGAAAGCATTTGCAGTGATTCCACAGAACTTTGAGTTTACTGGAATCTGAGCAAATATTTTTTCACCCTAACTTGTTGTTACTCGACAGGAAAGATAAGTATACCGGTTGCATTTGGCTGCCCAAATTTAGATCTTCTAGGTTGAATAGTTGGTTTGCAGGAATACTTTGAAATTGTAGGTTTCACTTCATTTTCCCCTATAGGGATACATGCATTTGGAACTCTAACTCAAACATGGTTTGTACTAGCTGCATGAAACTTGACTCACTCAGTTAGTTCTCAGTGCACTCTCTATGCTTTGTTTCCTGATGAAGTAGCCCCAAGCAGAGGCAAGGAACATACACTTTCATCTGAAAGCGTTTGCAAAGCTTCCACAGAACTCTTGAGTTTACTGGAATCTCAGCAAAATTTTTTCACCAGATCTTGATGATACTGGGCAGCAAAGATGAGTTTAGTGGTTTCACTTGGCTGCCCAAATTTCGTTCTTCAGGGTTGAAGCGTTCGTTTGCAGGAGCGCTTTGAATTTTCAGTTTCGCTTCCTTTTCCCTTATAGGGATACATGCATTTGGAACTGTATATCAAACATGGTTTGTGCTAGCTTCTTCAAACTTGACTCACTCCATTAGTTCGCGGTGTGCTCTCTATGCTTTGTTCCCTGTGGTAGTAGCTCTAAGCAGAGGCAAGGAACATACACTTTCATCTGAAAGCATTTGCAAAGCTTCCACAGAACTCTGAGTTTCCTGGAATCTCAGCAAATATTTATTCACCGGAACTTGTTGATACTTAGCCGGAAAAATGTGTATACCAGTTGCACTTGGCTGCCCCAATTTCGTTTTTCAGTTTGAAGCATTCATTTTCAGGAACACTTTATTTTTAGGTTTGAATTCCTTTCCCCCTATATGGATACATGAATTTGGAACTGTAAATCAATCATGGTTTGTGCTAGCTGCTTGAAACTTGACTCAGTCAATGAGTTCTCAGTGTGCTCTCTATGCATTTCTCCCTGTGAAAGTAGCCGTAAGCAAAGGCAAGGAAATACACTTTCATTTTAAAGCGTTTGCAGAGCTCCCACAGAACTCTTAGTTTACAAGAATATCAGAAAAAAGATTTTCACCCATTCTTGTTGATACTTGGCAGGAAAGATCGCTATACCAGTTGCACTTGGCTTCCCAAATTTTATTCTTCTAGGTTCAACTGTTCCTTTCCAGGAACACTTTGAATTTTTAGGTTTCACTTCGTTTTCCCCTATAGGGATACATGCATTTGGAACTCTAAATGAAACACGGATTTTGCTAGCGGCTTGAAACTTGACACACTCGATTAGTTCTCAGTGTGGTCTCTATGCTTTGTTCCCTGTTGAAGTAGCTCTAAACAGAGACAATGAAAATACACTTTCATTGGAAAGTGTTTGCAGAGCTTCCGTAGAACTATGAGTTTACTGGAATCTCAGCTAATATTTTTTCACCCGATCTTCTTGATATTCGACAGGAGAGATAAGTATACAAGTTGTCCTTGGCTGTTCCAATTTCGTGCTTCTCGATTGAAACGTTCATTTGCAGGACAACTTTGAATTTTTAGGTTTCACTTCATTTTCCCCTATAGGGATACATGCATTTGGAACTCTAAATCAAACACGGTTTTTGCTGTGTGCTTGTAACTTGACTCACTCAACTAGTTCTCAGTGCACTCTCTATGCATTGTTCCCTGTTGGAGTAGCCCTAAGCAGAGGCAAGGAAAACACACTTTCTTTGGAAAGTATTCACCGAGCTTCCAAAAAACTCAGAGATTACTGAAACCTCAGCAAATATTTTGTCACCCTATCTTGTTGATACTTGGTAGGAAAATGTGTATACCAGTTGCACTTGGCTGCACAAATTTTGTTCTGCTAGGTTGAAACATTCCTTTGCAGGATGACTTTGAATATTTAGGTTTTACTACATTTTCCCCTATAGGGATACATGCTTTTGAAAATCTAAATCAAACACGGTTTGTGCTAGCTGCTTGAAACTTGACTCACTGAATGAATTCTCATTGTGCTCTCTATGCTCTGTTACCGGTTTATGTACCCCTAAGCAGAGCAAAGAAAATAGACTTTCATTGGGAAAGTGTTTGGAGAGCATCCACAGAACTCAGAGTTTACCGCACTCTCAGCAAATATTTTTTCACCCGATCTTGTTGATACTTGGCAGCAAAAATGAGTATATGGGTTGCACTTGGCAGCCCAAATTTCGTAATCTTATGTTGAAGAGTTCCTTTGCAGGAACACTTTGAATTTTTAAGTTTAACTTCTTTTTTCCCTATATGAATACATGCATTTGAATGCTAAATCAAACAGAGTTTGTGATACCTGTTTGAAACTTGGCTCACTCAATTAATTCTCAGTGCACTCACTATGCATTGTCCCCTGCTGAAGTATCCCCAAGCAGAGGCAAGGAAAATACGCTTTCTTATGGAAGTGTTTGCAGAGCTTCCACAAAACTCCCAAGTTTACTGGAATTTCAGCGAATATTTTTTCACTTGATCTTGTTGACACTAGGTAAGAAAGATGAGTATACCAGTTGCATTTGGCTGCCAAAACTTCGTTCTTCTAAGTTGAAGCATCTGATTTCAGGAAGACATTGAATTTTGGGGGTTTCTCTTCATTTTAACCTATAGGAATACATGCATTTGGAACTCTAAATCAAACACTGTTTGTGCTAGCTGCTTGAAGCTTGACTCACTCAACTAGTTCCTGGTGTGCTCTCTGTGCTTTGTTCCCTGTTGAAGTGGCCCTAAGTGGAGGCGAGGAACATAGGCTTTCCTTCGAAAGCATTTACAGAGCTTCAACAGAGCTCCAAGTTAACTGGAATCTCTGCAAATATTTACTCACCTGATCTGATGATCCTTGTCAGGAAAGATGAATATACCAGTTGCACTTAGCTACCCAAATTTCGTTCTTCTAGGTTGAAAAGTCCGTTTGCAGGAACACTTTGAATTTTTAGGTTTCACTTCACTTTTCCTTATAGGGACGTATGCATTTGGAATTATAAATCAAACACGGTTTATGCTAGCTGCTTGAAACTGAAACTCACTCAACTAGTTCTCAGTGCGATCTCTATGCTTTGTTTTCTCTTGAAGTAACCCTAAGCAGAGGCAAGGAAAGAAACTTTCATTTGAAAGCATTTGCAGTGATTCCACAGAACTTTGAGTTTCCTGGAATCTGAGCAAATTTTTTTTCACCCTAACTTGTTATTACTCGACAGGAAAGATAAGTATACCGGTTGCATTTGGCTGCCCAAATTTAGATCTTCTAGGCTGAATAGTTCGTTTGCAGGGATACTTTGAAATTGTAGGTTTCACTTCATTTTAACCTATAGGGATACATGCATTTGGAACTCTAACTCAAACACGGTTTGTACTAGCTGCATGAAACTTGACTCACTCAGTTAGTTCTCAGTGCACTCTCTAGGCTTTGTTTCCTGATGAAGTAGCCCCAAGCAGAGGCAAGGAACATACACTTTCATCTGAAAGCATTTGCAAAGCTTCCACAGAACTCTTGAGTTTACTGGAATCTCAGCAAAATTTTTTTCACCAGATCTTGATGATACTGGGCAGCAAAGATGAGTTTAGTGGTTGCACTTGGCTGCCCAAATTTCGTTCTTCAGGGTTGAAGCGTTTCTTTTGCAGGAGCGCTTTGAATTTTCAGTTTCGCTTCCTTTTCCCTTATAGGGATACATGCATTTGGAACTGTATATCAAACATGGTTTGTGCTAGCTTCTTCAAACTTGACTCACTCCATTAGTTCGCGGTGTGCTCTCTATGCTTTGTTCCCTGTGGTAGTAGCTCTAAGCAGAGGCAAGGAACATCCACTTTCATCTGAAAGCATTTGCAAAGCTTCCACAGAACTCTGAGTTTACTGGAATCTCAGCAAATATTTATTCACCCGAACTTGTTGATACTTAGCCGGAAAAATGTGTATACCAGTTGCACTTGGCTGCCCCAATTTGGTTTTTCAGTTTGAAGCATTCATTTTCAGGAACACTTTATTTTTAGGTTTGAATTCCTTTCCCCTATATGGATACATGAATTTGGAACTGTAAATCAATCATGGTTTGTGCTAGCTGCTTGAAACTTGACTCAGTCAATGAGTTCTCAGTGTGCTCTCTATGCATTTCTCCCTGTGAAAGTAGCCGTAAGCAAAGGCAAGGAAATACACTTTCATTTTAAAGCGTTTGCAGAGCTCCCACAGAACTCATAGTTTACAAGAATATCAGAAAAAAGATTTTCACCCATTCTTGTTGATACTTGGCAGGAAAGATCGCTATACCAGTTGCACTTGGCTTCCCAAATTTCATTCTTCTAGGTTCAACTGTTCCTTTCCAGGAACACTTTGAATTTTTAGGTTTCACTTCGTTTTCCCCTATAGGGATACATGCATTTGGAACTCTAAATGAAACACGGATTTTGCTAGCGGCTTGAAACTTGACACACTCGATTAGTTCTCAGTGTGGTCTCCATGCTTTGTTCCCTGTTGAAGTAGCTCTAAACAGAGACAATGAAAATACACTTTCATTGGAAAGTGTTTGCAGAGCTTCCGTAGAACTATGAGTTTACTGGAATCTCAGCTAATATTTTTTCACCCGATCTTCTTGATATTCGACAGGAGAGATAAGTATACAAGTTGTCCTTGGCTGGTCCAATTTCGTGCTTCTCGATTGAAACGTTCGTTTGCAGGACAACTTTGAATTTTTAGGTTTCACTTCATTTTCCCCTATAGGGATACATGCATTTGGAACTCTAAATCAAACACGGTTTTTGCTGTGTGCTTGTAACTTGACTCACTCAACTAGTTCTCAGTGCACTCTCTATGCATTGTTCCCTGTTGGAGTAGCCCTAAGCAGAGGCAAGGAAAAACACACTTTCTTTGGAAAGTATTCACCGAGCTTCCAAAAAACTCAGAGATTACTGAAACCTCAGCAAATATTTTGTCACCCTATCTTGTTGATACTTGGTAGGAAAAATGTGTATACCAGTTGCACTTGGCTGCACAAATTTTGTTCTGCTAGGTTGAAACATTCCTTTGCAGGATGACTTTGAATATTTAGGTTTTACTACATTTTCCCCTATAGGGATACATGCTTTTGAAAATCTAAATCAAACACGGTTTGTGCTAGCTGCTTGAAACTTGCCTCACTGAATGAATTCTCATTGTGCTCTCTATGCTCTGTTACCAGTTTATGTACCCCTAAGCAGAGCAAAGAAAAATAGACTTTCATTGGAAAGTGTTTGGAGAGCATCCACAGAACTCAGAGTTTACCGCACTCTCAGCAAATATTTTTTCACCCGATCTTGTTGATACTTGGCAGCAAAAATGAGTATATGAGTTGCACTTGGCAGCCCAAATTTCGTAATCTTATGTTGAAGAGTTCCTTTGCAGGAACACTTTGAATTTTTTAAGTTTAACTTCTTTTTTCCCTATATGAATACATGCATTTGAATGCTAAATCAAACACAGTTTGTGATACCTGTTTGAAACTTGGCTCACTCAATTAGTTCTCAGTGCACTCACTATGCATTGTCCCCTGCTGAAGTATCCCCAAGCAGAGGCAAGGAAAATACGCTTTCTTATGGAAGTGTTTGCAGAGCTTCCACAAAACTCCCAAGTTTACTGGAATTTCAGCGAATATTTTTTCACTTGATCTTGTTGATACTAGGTAAGAAAGATGAGTATACCAGTTGCATTTGGCTGCCAAAACTTCGTTCTTCTAAGTTGAAGCATCTGATTTCAGGAAGACATTGAATTTTGGGGGTTTCTCTTCATTTTAACCTATAGGAATACATGCATTTGGAACTCTAAATCAAACACTGTTTGTGCTAGCTGCTTGAAGCTTGACTCACTCAACTAGTTCCTGGTGTGCTCTCTGTGCTTTGTTCCCTGTTGAAGGTGGCCCTAAGTGGAGGCGAGGAACATAGGCTTTCCTTCGAAAGCATTTACAGAGCTTCAACAGAGCTCCAAGTTAACTGGAATCTCTGCAAATATTTACTCACCTGATCTTGATGATCCTTGTCAGGAAAGATGAATATACCAGTTGCACTTAGCTACCCAAATTTCGTTCTTCTAGGTTGAAAAGTCCGTTTGCAGGAACACTTTGAATTTTTAGGTTTCACTTCACTTTTCCTTATAGGGACATATGCATTTGGAATTATAAATCAAACACGGTTTATGCTAGCTGCTTGAAACTGAAACTCACTCAACTAGTTCTCAGTGCGATCTCTATGCTTTGTTTTCTGTTGAAGTAACCCTAAGCAGAGGCAAGGGAAAGAAACTTTCATTTGAAAGCATTTGCAGTGATTCCACAGAACTTTGAGTTTCCTGGAATCTGAGCAAATATTTTTTCACCCTAACTTGTTGTTACTCGACAGGAAAGATAAGTATACCGGTTGCATTTGGCTGCCCAAATTTAGATCTTCTAGGTTGAATTAGTTCGTTTGCAGGAATACTTTGAAATTGTAGGTTTCACTTCATTTCCCCTATAGGATACATGCATTTGGAACTCTAACTCAAACACGGTTTGTACTAGCTGCATGAAACTTGACTCACTCAGTTAGTTCTCAGTGCACTCTCTATGCTTTGTTTCCTGATGAAGTAGCCCCAAGCAGAGGCAAGGAACATACACTTTCATCTGAAAGCATTTGCAAAGCTTCCACAGAACTCTTGAGTTTACTGGAATCTCAGAAAATTTTTCACCAGATCTTGATGATACTGGGCAGCAAAGATGAGTTTAGTGGTTTCACTTGGCTGCCCAAATTTCGTTCTTCAGGGTTGAATCGTTCGTTTGCAGGAGCGCTTTGAATTTTCAGTTTCGCTTCCTTTTCCCTTATAGGGATACATGCATTTGGAACTGTATATCAAACATGGTTTGTGCTAGCTTCTTCAAACTTGACTCACTCCATTAGTTCGCGGTGTGCTCTCTATGCTTTGTTCCCTGTGGTAGTAGCTCTAAGCAGAGGCAAGGAACATACACTTTCATCTGAAAGCATTTGCAAAGCTTCCACAGAACTCTGAGTTTCCTGGAATCTCAGCAAATATTTATTCACCCGAACTTGTTGATACTTAGCCGGAAAAATGTGTATACCAGTTGCACTTGGCTGCCCCAATTTCGTTTTTCAGTTTGAAGCATTCATTTTCAGGAACACTTTATTTTTAGGTTTGAATTCCTTTCCCCCTATATGGATACATGAATTTGGAACTGTAAATCAATCATGGTTTGTGCTAGCTGCTTGAAACTTGACTCAGTCAATGAGTTCTCAGTGTGCTCTCTATGCATTTCTCCCTGTGAAAGTAGCCATAAGCAAAGGCAAGGAAATACACTTTCATTTTAAAGCGTTTGCAGAGCTCCCACAGAACTCTTAGTTTACAAGAATATCAGAAAAAAGATTTTCACCCATTCTTGTTGATACTTGGCAGGAAAGATCGCTATACCAGTTGCACTTGGCTTCCCAAATTTCATTCTTCTAGGTTCAACTGTTCCTTTCCAGGAACACTTTGAATTTTTAGGTTTCACTTCGTTTTCCCCTATAGGGATACATGCATTTGGAACTCTAAATGAAACACGGATTTTGCTAGCGGCTTGAAACTTGACACACTCGATTAGTTCTCAGTGTGGTCTCTATGCTTTGTTCCCTGTTGAAGTAGCTCTAAACAGAGACAATGAAAATACACTTTCATTGGAAAGTGTTTGCAGAGCTTCCGTAGAACTATGAGTTTACTGGAATCTCAGCTAATATTTTTTCACCCGATCTTCTTGATATTCGACAGGAGAGACAACTATACAAGTTGTCCTTGGCTGTTCCAATTTCATGCTTCTCGATTGAAACGTTCGTTTGCAGGACAACTTTGAATTTTTAGGTTTCACTTCATTTTCCCCTATAGGGATACATGCATTTGGAACTCTAAATCAAACACGGTTTTTGCTGTGTGCTTGTAACTTGACTCACTCAACTAGTTCTCAGTGCACTCTCTATGCATTGTTCCTGTTGGAGTAGCCTAAGCAGAGGCAAGGAAACACACTTTCTTTGGAAAGTATTCACCGAGCTTCCAAAAAACTCAGAGATTACTGAAACCTCAGCAAATATTTTGTCACCCTATCTTGTTGATACTTGGTAGGAAAAATGTGTATACCAGTTGCACTTGGCTGCACAAATTTTGTTCTGCTAGGTTGAAACATTCCTTTGCAGGATGACTTTGAATATTTAGGTTTTACTACATTTTCCCCTATAGGGATACATGCTTTTGAAAATCAAAATCAAACACGGTTTGTGCTAGCTGCTTGAAACTTGACTCACTGAATGAATTCTCATTGTGCTCTCTATGCTCTGTTACCGGTTTATGTACCCCTAAGCAGAGCAAAGAAAAATAGACTTTCATTGGAAAGTGTTTGGAGAGCATCCACAGAACTCAGAGTTTACCGCACTCTCAGCAAATATTTTTTCACCCGATCTTGTTGATACTTGGCAGCAAAAATGAGTATATGGGTTGCACTTGGCAGCCCAAATTTCGTAATCTTACGTTGAAGAGTTCCTTTGCAGGAACACTTTGAATTTTTAAGTTTAACTTCTTTTTTCCCTATATGAATACATGCATTTGGAATGCTAAATCAAACACAGTTTGTGATACCTGTTTGAAACTTGGCTCACTCAATTAGTTCTCAGTGCACTCACTATGCATTGTCCCCTGCTGAAGTATCCCCAAGCAGAGGCAAGGAAAATACGCTTTCTTATGGAAGTGTTTGCAGAGCTTCCACAAAACTCCCAAGTTTACTGGAATTTCAGCGAATATTTTTTCACTTGATCTTGTTGATACTAGGTAAGAAAGATGAGTATACCAGTTGCATTTGGCTGCCAAAACTTCGTTCTTCTAAGTTGAAGCATCTGATTTCAGGAAGACATTGAATTTTGGGGGTTTCTCTTCATTTTAACCTATAGGAATACATGCATTTGGAACTCTAAATCAAACACTGTTTGTGCTAGCTGCTTGAAGCTTGACTCACTCAACTAGTTCCTGGTGTGCTCTCTGTGCTTTGTTCCCTGTTGAAGTGGCCCTAAGTGGAGGCGAGGAACATAGGCTTTCCTTCGAAAGCATTTACAGAGCTTCAACAGAGCTCCAAGTTAACTGGAATCTCTGCAAATATTTACTCACCTGATCTTGATGATCCTTGTCAGGAAAGATGAATATACCAGTTGCACTTAGCTACCCAAATTTCGTTCTTCTAGGTTGAAAAGTCCGTTTGCAGGAACACTTTGAATTTTTAGGTTTCACTTCACTTTTCCTTATAGGGACGTATGCATTTGGAATTATAAATCAAACACGGTTTATGCTAGCTGCTTGAAACTGAAACTCACTCAACTAGTTCTCAGTGCGATCTCTATGCTTTGTTTTCTCTTGAAGTAACCCTAAGCAGAGGCAAGGGAAAGAAACTTTCGTTTGAAAGCATTTGCAGTGATTCCACAGAACTTTGAGTTTCCTGGAATCTGAGCAAATTTTTTTTCACCCTAACTTGTTATTACTCGACAGGAAAGATAAGTATACCGGTTGCATTTGGCTGCCCAAATTTAGATCTTCTAGGTTGAATAGTTCGTTTGCAGGAATACTTTGAAATTGTAGGTTTCACTTCATTTTCCCCTATAGGGATACATGCATTTGGAACTCTAACTCAAACACGGTTTGTACTAGCTGCATGAAACTTGACTCACTCAGTTAGTTCTCAGTGCACTCTCTATGCTTTGTTTCCTGATGAAGTAGCCCCAAGCAGAGGCAAGGAACATACACTTTCATCTGAAAGCATTTGCAAAGCTTCCACAGAACTCTTGAGTTTACTGGAATCTCAGCAAAATTTTTTCACCAGATCTTGATGATACTGGGCAGCAAAGATGAGTTTAGTGGTTTCACTTGGCTGCCCAAATTTCGTTCTTCAGGGTTGAAGCGTTCGTTTGCAGGAGCGCTTTGAATTTTCAGTTTCGCTTCCTTTTCCCTTATAGGGATACATGCATTTGGAACTGTATATCAAACATGGTTTGTGCTAGCTTCTTCAAACTTGACTCACTCCATTAGTTCGCGGTGTGCTCTCTATGCTTTGTTCCCTGTGGTAGTAGCTCTAAGCAGAGGCAAGGAACATACACTTTCATCTGAAAGCATTTGCAAAGCTTCCACAGAACTCTGAGTTTACTGGAATCTCAGCAAATATTTATTCACCCGAACTTGTTGATACTTAGCCGGAAAAATGTGTATACCAGTTGCACTTGGCTGCCCCAATTTCGTTTTTCAGTTTGAAGCATTCATTTTCAGGAACACTTTATTTTTAGGTTTGAATTCCTTTCCCCCTATATGGATACATGAATTTGGAACTGTAAATCAATCATGGTTTGTGCTAGCTGCTTGAAACTTGACTCAGTCAATGAGTTCTCAGTGTGCTCTCTATGCATTTCTCCCTGTGAAAGTAGCCCTAAGCAAAGGCAAGGAAATACACTTTCATTTTAAAGCGTTTGCAGAGCTCCCACAGAACTCTTAGTTTACAAGAATATCAGAAAAAAGATTTTCACCCATTCTTGTTGATACTTGGCAGGAAAGATCGCTATACCAGTTGCACTTGGCTTCCCAAATTTCATTCTTCTAGGTTCAACTGTTCCTTTCCAGGAACACTTTGAATTTTTAGGTTTCACTTCGTTTTCCCCTATAGGGATACATGCATTTGGAACTCTAAATGAAACACGGATTTTGCTAGCGGCTTGAAACTTGACACACTCGATTAGTTCTCAGTGTGGTCTCTATGCTTTGTTCCCTGTTGAAGTAGCTCTAAACAGAGACAATGAAAATACACTTTCATTGGAAAGTGTTTGCAGAGCTTCCTTAGAACTATGAGTTTACTGGAATCTCAGCTAATATTTTTTCACCCGATCTTCTTGATATTCGACAGGAGAGATAAGTATACAAGTTGTCCTTGGCTGTTCCAATTTCGTGCTTCTCGATTGAAACGTTCGTTTGCAGGACAACTTTGAATTTTTAGGTTTCACTTCATTTTCCCCTATAGGGATACATGCATTTGGAACTCTAAATCAAACACGGTTTTTGCTGTGTGCTTGTAACTTGACTCACTCAACTAGTTCTCAGTGCACTCTCTATGCATTGTTCCCTGTTGGAGTAGCCCTAAGCAGAGGCAAGGAAAACACACTTTCTTTGGAAAGTATTCACCGAGCTTCCAAAAAACTCAGAGATTACTGAAACCTCAGCAAATATTTTGTCACCCTATCTTGTTGATACTTGGTAGGAAAAATGTGTATACCAGTTGCACTTGGCTGCACAAATTTTGTTCTGCTAGGTTGAAACATTCCTTTGCAGGATGACTTTGAATATTTAGGTTTTACTACATTTTCCCCTATAGGGATACATGCTTTTGAAAATCTAAATCAAACACGGTTTGTGCTAGCTGCTTGAAACTTGACTCACTGAATGAATTCTCATTGTGCTCTCTATGCTCTGTTACCGGTTTATGTACCCCTAAGCAGAGCAAAGAAAAATAGACTTTCATTGGAAAGTGTTTGGAGAGCATCCACAGAACTCAGAGTTTACCGCACTCTCAGCAAATATTTTTTCACCCGATCTTGTTGATACTTGGCAGCAAAAATGAGTATATGAGTTGCACTTGGCAGCCCAAATTTCGTAATCTTATGTTGAAGAGTTCCTTTGCAGGAACACTTTGAATTTTTAAGTTTAACTTCTTTTTTCCCTATATGAATACATGCATTTGGAATGCTAAATCAAACACAGTTTGTGATACCTGTTTGAAACTTGGCTCACTCAATTAGTTCTCAGTGCACTCACTATGCATTGTCCCCTGCTGAAGTATCCCCAAGCAGAGGCAAGGAAAATACGCTTTCTTATGGAAGTGTTTGCAGAGCTTCCACAAAACTCCCAAGTTTACTGGAATTTCAGCGAATATTTTTTCACTTGATCTTGTTGATACTAGGTAAGAAAGATGAGTATACCAATTGCATTTGGCTGCCAAAACTTCGTTCTTCTAAGTTGAAGCATTTGCTTTCAGGAAGACATTGAATTTTGGGGGTTTCTCTTCATTTTAACCTATAGGAATACATGCATTTGGAACTCTAAATCAAACACTGTTTGTGCTAGCTGCTTGAAGCTTGACTCACTCAACTAGTTCCTGGTGTGCTCTCTGTGCTTTGTTCCCTGTTGAAGTGGCCCTAAGTGGAGGCGAGGAACATAGGCTTTCCTTCGAAAGCATTTACAGAGCTTCAACAGAGCTCCAAGTTAACTGGAATCTCTGCAAATATTTACTCACCTGATCTTGATGATCCTTGTCAGGAAAGATGAATATACCAGTTGCACTTAGCTACCCAAATTTCGTTCTTCTAGGTTGAAAAGTCCGTTTGCAGGAACACTTTGAATTTTTAGGTTTCACTTCACTTTTCCTTATAGGGACGTATGCATTTGGAATTATAAATCAAACACGGTTTATGCTAGCTGCTTGAAACTGAAACTCACTCAACTAGTTCTCAGTACGATCTCTATGCTTTGTTTTCTGTTGAAGTAACCCTAAGCAGAGGCAAGGGAAAGAAACTTTCATTTGAAAGCATTTGCAGTGATTCCACAGAACTTTGAGTTTCCTGGAATCTGAGCAAATATTTTTTCACCCTAACTTGTTGTTACTCGACAGGAAAGATAAGTATACCGGTTGCATTTGGCTGCCCAAATTTAGATCTTCTAGGTTGAATAGTTCGTTTGCAGGAATACTTTGAAATTGTAGGTTTCACTTCATTTTCCCCATAGGGATACATGCATTTGGAACTCTAACTCAAACATGGTTTGTACTAGCTGCATGAAACTTGACTCACTCAGTTAGTTCTCAGTGCACTCTCTATGCTTTGTTTCCTGATGAAGTAGCCCCAAGCAGAGGCAAGGAACATACACTTTCATCTGAAAGCGTTTGCAAAGCTTCCACAGAACTCTTGAGTTTACTGGAATCTCAGCAAAATTTTTTCACCAGATCTTGATGATACTGGGCAGCAAAGATGAGTTTAGTGGTTTCACTTGGCTGCCCAAATTTCGTTCTTCAGGGTTGAAGCGTTCGTTTGCAGGAGCGCTTTGAATTTTCAGTTTCGCTTCCTTTTCCCTTATAGGGATACATGCATTTGGAACTGTATATCAAACATGGTTTGTGCTAGCTTCTTCAAACTTGACTCACTCCATTAGTTCGTGGTGTGCTCTCTATGCTTTGTTCCCTGTGGTAGTAGCTCTAAGCAGAGGCAAGGAACATACACTTTCATCTGAAAGCATTTGCAAAGCTTCCACAGAACTCTGAGTTTACTGGAATCTCAGCAAATATTTATTCACCCGAACTTGTTGATACTTAGCCGGAAAAATGTGTATACCAGTTGCACTTGGCTGCCCCAATTTCGTTTTTCAGTTTGAAGCATTCATTTTCAGGAACACTTTATTTTTAGGTGAATTCCTTTACCCCTATATGGATACATGAATTTGGAACTGTAAATCAATCATGGTTTGTGCTAGCTGCTTGAAACTTGACTCAGTCAATGAGTTCTCAGTGTGGCTCTCTATGCATTTCTCCCTGTGAAAGTAGCCGTAAGCAAAGGCAAGGAAATACACTTTCATTTTAAAGCGTTTGCAGAGCTCCCACAGAACTCTTAGTTTACAAGAATATCAGAAAAAAGATTTTCACCCATTCTTGTTGATACTTGGCAGGAAAGATCGCTATACCAGTTACACTTGGCTTCCCAAATTTTCATTCTTCTAGGTTCAACTGTTCCTTTCCAGGAACACTTTGAATTTTTAGGTTTCACTTCGTTTTCCCCTATAGGGATACATGCATTTGGAACTCTAAATGAAACATGGATTTTGCTAGCGGCTTGAAACTTGACACACTCGATTAGTTCTCAGTGTGGTCTCTATGCTTTGTTCCCTGTTGAAGTAGCTCTAAACAGAGACAATGAAAATACACTTTCATTGGAAAGTGTTTGCAGAGCTTCCGTAGAACTATGAGTTTACTGGAATCTCAGCTAATATTTTTTCACCCGATCTTCTTGATATTCGACAGGAGAGATAAGTATACAAGTTGTCCTTGGCTGTTCCAATTTCGTGCTTCTCGATTGAAACGTTCGTTTGCAGGACAACTTTGAATTTTTAGGTTTCACTTCATTTTCCCCTATAGGGATACATGCATTTGGAACTCTAAATCAAACACGGTTTTTGCTGTGTGCTTATAACTTGACTCACTCAACTAGTTCTCAGTGCACTCTCTATGCATTGTTCCCTGTTGGAGTAGCCCTAAGCAGAGGCAAGGAAAACACACTTTCTTTGGAAAGTATTCACCGAGCTTCCAAAAAACTCAGAGATTACTGAAACCTCAGCAAATATTTTGTCACCCTATCTTGTTGATACTTGGTAGGAAAAAATGTGTATGCCAGTTGCACTTGGCTGCACAAATTTTGTTCTGCTAGGTTGAAACATTCCTTTGCAGGATGACTTTGAATATTTAGGTTTTACTACATTTTCCCCTATAGGGATACATGCTTTTGAAATCTAAAATCAAACACGGTTTGTGCTAGCTGCTTGAAACTTGACTCACTGAATGAATTCTCATTGTGCTCTCTATGCTCTGTTACCGGTTTATGTACCCCTAAGCAGAGCAAAGAAAAATAGACTTTCATTGGAAAGTGTTTGGAGAGCATCCACAGAACTCAGAGTTTACCGCACTCTCAGCAAATATTTTTTCACCCGATCTTGTTGATACTTGGCAGCAAAAATGAGTATATGGGTTGCACTTGGCAGCCCAAATTTCGTAATCTTATGTTGAAGAGTTCCTTTGCAGGAACACTTTGAATTTTTAAGTTTAACTTCTTTTTTCCCTATATGAATACATGCATTTGGAATGCTAAATCAAACACAGTTTGTGATACCTGTTTGAAACTTGGCTCACTCAATTAGTTCTCAGTGCACTCACTATGCATTGTCCCCTGCTGAAGTATCCCCAAGCAGAGGCAAGGAAAATACGCTTTCTTATGGAAGTGTTGCAGAGCTTCCACAAAACTCCCAAGTTTACTGGAATTTCAGCGAATATTTTTTCACTTGATCTTGTTGATACTAGGTAAGAAAGGATGAGTATACCAGTTGCATTTGGCTGCCAAAACTTCGTTCTTCTAAGTTGAAGCATCTGATTTCAGGAAGACATTGAATTTTGGGGGTTTCTCTTCATTTTAACCTATAGGAATACATGCATTTGGAACTCTAAATCAAACACTGTTTGTGCTAGCTGCTTGAAGCTTGACTCACTCAACTAGTTCCTGGTGTGCTCTCTGTGCTTTGTTCCCTGTTGAAGTGGCCCTAAGTGGAGGCGAGGAACATAGGCTTTCCTTCGAAAGCATTTACAGAGCTTCAACAGAGCTCCAAGTTAACTGGAATCTCTGCAAATATTTACTCACCTGATCTTGATGATCCTTGTCAGGAAAGATGAATATACCAGTTGCACTTAGCTACCCAAATTTCGTTCTTCTAGGTTGAAAAGTCCGTTTGCAGGAACACTTTGAATTTTTAGGTTTCACTTCACTTTTCCTTATAGGGACGTATGCATTTGGAATTATAAATCAAACACGGTTTATGCTAGCTGCTTGAAACTGAAACTCACTCAACTAGTTCTCAGTGCGATCTCTATGCTTTGTTTTCTGTTGAAGTAACCCTAAGCAGAGGCAAGGGAAAGAAACTTTCATTTGAAAGCATTTGCAGTGATTCCACAGAACTTTGAGTTTCCTGGAATCTGAGCAAATATTTTTTCACCCTAACTTGTTGTTACTCGACAGGAAAGATAAGTATACCGGTTGCATTTGGCTGCCCAAATTTAGATCTTCTAGGTTGAATAGTTCGTTTGCAGGAATACTTTGAAATTGTAGGTTTCACTTCATTTTCCCCTATAGGGATACATGCATTTGGAACTCTAACTCAAACACGGTTTGTACTAGCTGCATGAAACTTGACTCACTCAGTTAGTTCTCAGTGCACTCTCTATGCTTTGTTTCCTGATGAAGTAGCCCCAAGCAGAGGCAAGGAACATACACTTTCATCTGAAAGCGTTTGCAAAGCTTCCACAGAACTCTTGAGTTTACTGGAATCTCAGCAAAATTTTTTCACCAGATCTTGATGATACTGGGCAGCAAAGATGAGTTTAGTGGTTGCACTTGGCTGCCCAAATTTCGTTCTTCAGGGTTGAAGCGTTCGTTTGCAGGAGCGCTTTGAATTTTCAGTTTCGCTTCCTTTTCCCTTATAGGGATACATGCATTTGGAACTGTATATCAAACATGGTTTGTGCTAGCTTCTTCAAACTTGACTCACTCCATTAGTTCGCGGTGTGCTCTCTATGCTTTGTTCCCTGTGGTAGTAGCTCTAAGCAGAGGCAAGGTACATACACTTTCATCTGAAAGCATTTGCAAGGCTTCCACAGAACTCTGAGTTTACTGGAATCTCAGCAAATATTTATTCACCGGAACTTGTTGATACTTAGCCGGAAAAATGTGTATACCAGTTGCACTTGGCTGCCCCAATTTCGTTTTTCAGTTTGAAGCATTCATTTTCAGGAACACTTTATTTTTAGGTTTGAATTCCTTTCCCCCTATATGGATACATGAATTTGGAACTGTAAATCAATCATGGTTTGTGCTAGCTGCTTGAAACTTGACTCAGTCAATGAGTTCTCAGTGTGCTCTCTATGCATTTCTCCCTGTGAAAGTAGCCGTAAGCAAAGGCAAGGAAATACACTTTCATTTTAAAGCGTTTGCAGAGCTCCCACAGAACTCTTAGTTTACAAGAATATCAGAAAAAAGATTTTCACCCATTCTTGTTGATACTTGGCAGGAAAGATCGCTATACCAGTTGCACTTGGCTTCCCAAATTTCATTCTTCTAGGTTCAACTGTTCCTTTCCAGGAACACTTTGAATTTTTAGGTTTCACTTCGTTTTCCCCTATAGGGATACATGCATTTGGAACTCTAAATGAAACACGGATTTTGCTAGCGGCTTGAAACTTGACACACTCGATTAGTTCTCAGTGTGGTCTCTATGCTTTGTTCCCTGTTGAAGTAGCTCTAAACAGAGACAATGAAAATACACTTTCATTGGAAAGTGTTTGCAGAGCTTCCGTAGAACTATGAGTTTACTGGAATCTCAGCTAATATTTTTTCACCCGATCTTCTTGATATTCGACAGGAGAGATAAGTATACAAGTTGTCCTTGGCTGTTCCAATTTCGTGCTTCTCGATTGAAACGTTCGTTTGCAGGACAACTTTGAATTTTTAGGTTTCACTTCATTTTCCCCTATAGGGATACATGCATTTGGAACTCTAAATCAAACACGGTTTTGGCTGTGTGCTTGTAACTTGACTCACTCAACTAGTTCTCAGTGCACTCTCTATGCATTGTTCCCTGTTGGAGTAGCCCTAAGCAGAGGCAAGGAAAACACACTTTCTTTGGAAAGTATTCACCGAGCTTCCAAAAAACTCAGAGATTACTGAAACCTCAGCAAATATTTTGTCACCCTATCTTGTTGATACTTGGTAGGAAAAATGTGTATACCAGTTGCACTTGGCTGCACAAATTTTGTTCTGCTAGGTTGAAACATTCCTTTGCAGGATGACTTTGAATATTTAGGTTTTACTACATTTTCCCCTATAGGGATACATGCTTTTGAAAATCTAAATCAAACACGGTTTGTGCTAGCTGCTTGAAACTTGACTCACTGAATGAATTCTCATTGTGCTCTCTATGCTCTGTTACCGGTTTATGTACCCCTAAGCAGAGCAAAGAAAAATAGACTTTCATTGGAAAGTGTTTGGAGAGCATCCACAGAACTCAGAGTTTACCGCACTCTCAGCAAATATTTTTTCACCCGATCTTGTTGATACTTGGCAGCAAAAATGAGTATATGGGTTGCACTTGGCAGCCCAAATTTCGTAATCTTATGTTGAAGAGTTCCTTTGCAGGAACACTTTGAATTTTTAAGTTTAACTTCTTTTTTCCCTATATGAATACATGCATTTGGAATGCTAAATCAAACACAGTTTGTGATACCTGTTTGAAACTTGGCTCACTCAATTAGTTCTCAGTGCACTCACTATGCATTGTCCCCTGCTGAAGTATCCCCAAGCAGAGGCAAGGAAAATACGCTTTCTTATGGAAGTGTTTGCAGAGCTTCCACAAAACTCCCAAGTTTACTGGAATTTCAGCGAATATTTTTTCACTTGATCTTGTTGATACTAGGTAAGAAAGATGAGTATACCAGTTGCATTTGGCTGCCAAAACTTCGTTCTTCTAAGTTGAAGCATCTGATTTCAGGAAGACATTGAATTTTGGGGGTTTCTCTTCATTTTAACCTATAGGAATACATGCATTTGGAACTCTAAATCAAACACTGTTTGTGCTAGCTGCTTGAAGCTTGACTCACTCAACTAGTTCCTGGTGTGCTCTCTGTGCTTTGTTCCCTGTTGAAGTGGCCCTAAGTGGAGGCGAGGAACATAGGCTTTCCTTCGAAAGCATTTACAGAGCTTCAACAGAGCTCCAAGTTAACTGGAATCTCTGCAAATATTTACTCACCTGATCTTGATGATCCTTGTCAGGAAAGATGAATATACCAGTTGCACTTAGCTACCCAAATTTCGTTCTTCTAGGTTGAAAAGTCCGTTTGCAGGAACACTTTGAATTTTTAGGTTTCACTTCACTTTTCCTTATAGGGACGTATGCATTTGGAATTATAAATCAAACACGGTTTATGCTAGCTGCTTGAAACTGAAACTCACTCAACTAGTTCTCAGTGCGATCTCTATGCTTTGTTTTCTGTTGAAGTAACCCTAAGCAGAGGCAAGGGAAAGAAACTTTCATTTGAAAGCATTTGCAGTGATTCCACAGAACTTTGAGTTTCCTGGAATCTGAGCAAATATTTTTTCACCCTAACTTGTTGTTACTCGACAGGAAAGATAAGTATACCGGTTGCATTTGGCTGCCCAAATTTAGATCTTCTAGGTTGAATAGTTCGTTTGCAGGAATACTTTGAAATTGTAGGTTTCACTTCATTTTACCCTATAGGGATACATGCATTTGGAACTCTAACTCAAACACGGTTTGTACTAGCTGCATGAAACTTGACTCACTCAGTTAGTTCTCAGTGCACTCTCTATGCTTTGTTTCCTGATGAAGTAGCCCCAAGCAGAGGCAAGGAACATACACTTTCATCTGAAAGCATTTGCAAAGCTTCCACAGAACTCTTGAGTTTACTGGAATCTCAGCAAAATTTTTTCACCAGATCTTGATGATACTGGGCAGCAAAGATGAGTTTAGTGGTTGCACTTGGCTGCCCAAATTTCGTTCTTCAGGGTTGAAGCGTTCGTTTGCAGGAGTGCTTTGAATTTTCAGTTTCGCTTCCTTTTCCCTTATAGGGATACATGCATTTGGAACTGTATATCAAACATGGTTGGTGCTAGCTTCTTCAAACTTGACTCACTCCATTAGTTCGCGGTGTGCTCTCTATGCTTTGTTCCCTGTGGTAGTAGCTCTAAGCAGAGGCAAGGAACATCCACTTTCATCTGAAAGCATTTGCAAAGCTTCCACAGAACTCTGAGTTTCCTGGAATCTCAGCAAATATTTATTCACCCGAACTTGTTGATACTTAGCCGGAAAAATGTGTATACCAGTTGCACGTGGCTGCCCCAATTTCGTTTTTCAGTTTGAAGCATTCATTTTCAGGAACACTTTATTTTTAGGTTTGAATTCCTTTCCCCCTATATGGATACATGAATTTGGAACTGTAAATCAATCATGGTTTGTGCTAGCTGCTTTAAACTTGACTCAGTCAATGAGTTCTCAGTGTGCTCTCTAAGCATTTCTCCCTGTGAAAGTAGCCATAAGCAAAGGCAAGGAAATACACTTTCATTTTAAAGCGTTTGCAGAGCTCCCACAGAACTCTTAGTTTACAAGAATATCAGAAAAAAGATTTTCACCCATTCTTGTTGATACTTGGCAGGAAAGATCGCTATACCAGTTGCACTTGGCTTCCCAAATTTCATTCTTCTAGGTTCAACTGTTCCTTTCCAGGAACACTTTGAATTTTTAGGTTTCACTTCGTTTTCCCCTATAGGGATACAGGCATTTGGAACTCTAAATGAAACACGGATTTTGCTAGCGGCTTGAAACTTGACACACTCGATTAGTTCTCAGTGTGGTCTCTATGCTTTGTTCCCTGTTGAAGTAGCTCTAAACAGAGACAATGAAAATACACTTTCATTGGAAAGTGTTTGCAGAGCTTCCGTAGAACTATGAGTTTACTGGAATCTCAGCTAATATTTTTTCACCCGATCTTCTTGATATTCGACAGGAGAGATAAGTATACAAGTTGTCCTTGGCTGTTCCAATTTCGTGCTTCTCGATTGAAACGTTCGTTTGCAGGACAACTTTGAATTTTTAGGTTTCACTTCATTTTCCCCTATAGGGATACATGCATTTGGAACTCTAAATCAAACACGGTTTTTGCTGTGTGCTTGTAACTTGACTCACTCAACTAGTTCTCAGTGCACTCTCTATGCATTGTTCCCTGTTGGAGTAGCCCTAAGCAGAGGCAAGGAAAACACACTTTCTTTGGAAAGTATTTACCGAGCTTCCAAAAAACTCAGAGATTACTGAAACCTCAGCAAATATTTTGTCACCCTATCTTGTTGATACTTGGTAGGAAAAATGTGTATGCCAGTTGCACTTGGCTGCACAAATTTTGTTCTGCTAGGTTGAAACATTCCTTTGCAGGATGACTTTGAATATTTAGGTTTTACTACATTTTCCCCTATAGGGATACATGCTTTTGAAAATCTAAATCAAACACGGTTTGTGCTAGCTGCTTGAAACTTGACTCACTGAATGAATTCTCATTGTGCTCTCTATGCTCTGTTACCGGTTTATGTACCCCTAAGCAGAGCAAAGAAAAATAGACTTTCATTGGAAAGTGTTTGGAGAGCATCCACAGAACTCAGAGTTTACCGCACTCTCAGCAAATATTTTTTCACCCGATCTTGTTGATACTTGGCAGCAAAAATGAGTATATGGGTTGCACTTGGCAGCCCAAATTTCATAATCTTATGTTGAAGAGTTCCTTTGCAGGAACACTTTGAATTTTTAAGTTTAACTTCTTTTTTCCCTATATGAATACATGCATTTGGAATGCTAAATCAAACACAGTTTGTGATACCTGTTTGAAACTTGGCTCACTCAATTAGTTCTCAGTGCACTCACTATGCATTGTCCCCTGCTGAAGTATCCCCAAGCAGAGGCAAGGAAAATACGCTTTCTTATGGAAGTGTTTGCAGAGCTTCCACAAAACTCCCAAGTTTACTGGAATTTCAGCGAATATTTTTTCACTTGATCTTGTTGATACTAGGTAAGAAAGATGAGTATACCAGTTGCATTTGGCTGCCAAAACTTCGTTCTTCTAAGTTGAAGCATCTGATTTCAGGAAGACATTGAATTTTGGGGGTTTCTCTTCATTTTAACCTATAGGAATACATGCATTTGGAACTCTAAATCAAACACTGTTTGTGCTAGCTGCTTGAAGCTTGACTCACTCAACTAGTTCCTGGTGTGCTCTCTGTGCTTTGTTCCCTGTTGAAGTGGCCCTAAGTGGAGGCGAGGAACATAGGCTTTCCTTCGAAAGCATTTACAGAGCTTCAACAGAGCTCCAAGTTAACTGGAATCTCTGCAAATATTTACTCACCTGATCTTGATGATCCTTGTCAGGAAAGATGAATATACCAGTTGCACTTAGCTACCCAAATTTCGTTCTTCTAGGTTGAAAAGTCCGTTTGCAGGAACACTTTGAATTTTTAGGTTTCACTTCACTTTTCCTTATAGGGACGTATGCATTTGGAATTATAAATCAAACACGGTTTATGCTAGCTGCTTGAAACTGAAACTCACTCAACTAGTTCTCAGTGCGATCTCTATGCTTTGTTTTCTGTTGAAGTAACCCTAAGCAGAGGCAAGGGAAAGAAACTTTCATTTGAAAGCATTTGCAGTGATTCCACAGAACTTTGAGTTTCCTGGAATCTGAGCAAATATTTTTTCACCCTAACTTGTTGTTACTCGACAGGAAAGATAAGTATACCGGTTGCATTTGGCTGCCCAAATTTAGATCTTCTAGGTTGAATAGTTCGTTTGCAGGAATACTTTGAAATTGTAGGTTTCACTTCATTTTCCCCTATAGGGATACATGCATTTGGAACTCTAACTCAAACACGGTTTGTACTAGCTGCATGAAACTTGACTCACTCAGTTAGTTCTCAGTGCACTCTCTATGCTTTGTTTCCTGATGAAGTAGCCCCAAGCAGAGGCAAGGAACATACACTTTCATCTGAAAGCATTTGCAAAGCTTCCACAGAACTCTTGAGTTTACTGGAATCTCAGCAAAATTTTTTCACCAGATCTTGATGATACTGGGCAGCAAAGATGAGTTTAGTGGTTGCACTTGGCTGCCCAAATTTCGTTCTTCAGGGTTGAAGCGTTCGTTTGCAGGAGCGCTTTGAATTTTCAGTTTCGCTTCCTTTTCCCTTATAGGGATACATGCATTTGGAACTGTATATCAAACATGGTTTGTGCTAGCTTCTTCAAACTTGACTCACTCCATTAGTTCGCGGTGTGCTCTCTATGCTTTGTTCCCTGTGGTAGTAGCTCTAAGCAGAGGCAAGGAACATCCACTTTCATCTGAAAGCATTTGCAAAGCTTCCACAGAACTCTGAGTTTACTGGAATCTCAGCAAATATTTATTCACCCGAACTTGTTGATACTTAGCCGGAAAAATGTGTATACCAGTTGCACTTGGCTGCCCCAATTTCGTTTTTCAGTTTGAAGCATTCATTTTCAGGAACACTTTATTTTTAGGTTTGAATTCCTTTCCCCCTATATGGATACATGAATTTGGAACTGTAAATCAATCATGGTTTGTGCTAGCTGCTTGAAACTTGACTCAGTCAATGAGTTCTCAGTGTGCTCTCTATGCATTTCTCCCTGTGAAAGTAGCCGTAAGCAAAGGCAAGGAAATACACTTTCATTTTAAAGCGTTTGCAGAGCTCCCACAGAACTCTTAGTTTACAAGAATATCAGAAAAAAGATTTTCACCCATTCTTGTTGATACTTGGCAGGAAAGATCGCTATACCAGTTGCACTTGGCTTCCCAAATTTCATTCTTCTAGGTTCAACTGTTCCTTTCCAGGAACACTTTGAATTTTTAGGTTTCACTTCGTTTTCCCCTATAGGGATACATGCATTTGGAACTCTAAATGAAACACGGATTTTGCTAGCGGCTTGAAACTTGACACACTCGATTAGTTCTCAGTGTGGTCTCTATGCTTTGTTCCCTGTTGAAGTAGCTCTAAACAGAGACAATGAAAATACACTTTCATTGGAAAGTGTTTGCAGAGCTTCCGTAGAACTATGAGTTTACTGGAATCTCAGCTAATATTTTTTCACCCGATCTTCTTGATATTCGACAGGAGAGATAACTATACAAGTTGTCCTTGGCTGTTCCAATTTCGTGCTTCTCGATTGAAACGTTCGTTTGCAGGACAACTTTGAATTTTTAGGTTTCACTTCATTTTCCCCTATAGGGATACATGCATTTGGAACTCTAAATCAAACACGGTTTTTGCTGTGTGCTTGTAACTTGACTCACTCAACTAGTTCTCAGTGCACTCTCTATGCATTGTTCCCTGTTGGAGTAGCCCTAAGCAGAGGCAAGGAAAACACACTTTCTTTGGAAAGTATTCACCGAGCTTCCAAAAAACTCAGAGATTACTGAAACCTCAGCAAATATTTTGTCACCCTATCTTGTTGATACTTGGTAGGAAAAATGTGTATGCCAGTTGCACTTGGCTGCACAAATTTTGTTCTGCTAGGTTGAAACATTCCTTTGCAGGATGACTTTGAATATTTAGGTTTTACTACATTTTCCCCTATAGGGATACATGCTTTTGAAAATCTAAATCAAACACGGTTTGTGCTAGCTGCTTGAAACTTGACTCACTGAATGAATTCTCATTGTGCTCTCTATGCTCTGTTACCGGTTTATGTACCCCTAAGCAGAGCAAAGAAAAATAGACTTTCATTGGAAAGTGTTTGGAGAGCATCCACAGAACTCAGAGTTTACCGCACTCTCAGCAAATATTTTTTCACCCGATCTTGTTGATACTTGGCAGCAAAAATGAGTATATGGGTTGCACTTGGCAGCCCAAATTTCGTAATCTTATGTTGAAGAGTTCCTTTGCAGGAACACTTTGAATTTTTAAGTTTAACTTCTTTTTTCCCTATATGAATACATGCATTTGGAATGCTAAATCAAACACAGTTTGTGATACCTGTTTGAAACTTGGCTCACTCAATTAGTTCTCAGTGCACTCACTATGCATTGTCCCCTGCTGAAGTATCCCCAAGCAGAGGCAAGGAAAATACGCTTTCTTATGGAAGTGTTTGCAGAGCTTCCACAAAACTCCCAAGTTTACTGGAATTTCAGCGAATATTTTTTCACTTGATCTTGTTGATACTAGGTAAGAAAGATGAGTATACCAGTTGCATTTGGCTGCCAAAACTTCGTTCTTCTAAGTTGAAGCATCTGATTTCAGGAAGACATTGAATTTTGGGGGTTTCTCTTCATTTTAACCTATAGGAATACATGCATTTGGAACTCTAAATCAAACACTGTTTGTGCTAGCTGCTTGAAGCTTGACTCACTCAACTAGTTCCTGGTGTGCTCTCTGTGCTTTGTTCCCTGTTGAAGTGGCCCTAAGTGGAGGCGAGGAACATAGGCTTTCCTTCGAAAGCATTTACAGAGCTTCAACAGAGCTCCAAGTTAACTGGAATCTCTGCAAATATTTACTCACCTGATCTTGATGATCCTTGTCAGGAAAGATGAATATACCAGTTGCACTTAGCTACCCAAATTTCGTTCTTCTAGGTTGAAAAGTCCGTTTGCAGGAACACTTTGAATTTTTAGGTTTCACTTCACTTTTCCTTATAGGGACGTATGCATTTGGAATTATAAATCAAACACGGTTTATGCTAGCTGCTTGAAACTGAAACTCACTCAACTAGTTCTCAGTGCGATCTCTATGCTTTGTTTTCTGTTGAAGTAACCCTAAGCAGAGGCAAGGGAAAGAAACTTTCATTTGAAAGCATTTGCAGTGATTCCACAGAACTTTGAGTTTCCTGGAATCTGAGCAAATATTTTTTCACCCTAACTTGTTGTTACTCGACAGGAAAGATAAGTATACCGGTTGCATTTGGCTGCCCAAATTTAGATCTTCTAGGTTGAATAGTTCGTTTGCAGGAATACTTTGAAATTGTAGGTTTCACTTCATTTTCCCCTATAGGGATACATGCATTTGGAACTCTAACTCAAACACGGTTTGTACTAGCTGCATGAAACTTGACTCACTCAGTTAGTTCTCAGTGCACTCTCTATGCTTTGTTTCCTGATGAAGTAGCCCCAAGCAGAGGCAAGGAACATACACTTTCATCTGAAAGCATTTGCAAAGCTTCCACAGAACTCTTGAGTTTACTGGAATCTCAGCAAAATTTTTTCACCAGATCTTGATGATACTGGGCAGCAAAGATGAGTTTAGTGGTTGCACTTGGCTGCCCAAATTTCGTTCTTCAGGGTTGAAGCGTTCGTTTGCAGGAGCGCTTTGAATTTTCAGTTTCGCTTCCTTTTCCCTTATAGGGATACATGCATTTGGAACTGTATATCAAACATGGTTTGTGCTAGCTTCTTCAAACTTGACTCACTCCATTAGTTCGCGGTGTGCTCTCTATGCTTTGTTCCCTGTGGTAGTAGCTCTAAGCAGAGGCAAGGAACATCCACTTTCATCTGAAAGCATTTGCAAAGCTTCCACAGAACTCTGAGTTTACTGGAATCTCAGCAAATATTTATTCACCCGAACTTGTTGATACTTAGCCGGAAAAATGTGTATACCAGTTGCACTTGGCTGCCCCAATTTCGTTTTTCAGTTTGAAGCATTCATTTTCAGGAACACTTTATTTTTAGGTTTGAATTCCTTTCCCCCTATATGGATACATGAATTTGGAACTGTAAATCAATCATGGTTTGTGCTAGCTGCTTGAAACTTGACTCAGTCAATGAGTTCTCAGTGTGCTCTCTATGCATTTCTCCCTGTGAAAGTAGCCGTAAGCAAAGGCAAGGAAATACACTTTCATTTTAAAGCGTTTGCAGAGCTCCCACAGAACTCTTAGTTTACAAGAATATCAGAAAAAAGATTTTCACCCATTCTTGTTGATACTTGGCAGGAAAGATCGCTATACCAGTTGCACTTGGCTTCCCAAATTTCATTCTTCTAGGTTCAACTGTTCCTTTCCAGGAACACTTTGAATTTTTAGGTTTCACTTCGTTTTCCCCTATAGGGATACATGCATTTGGAACTCTAAATGAAACACGGATTTTGCTAGCGGCTTGAAACTTGACACACTCGATTAGTTCTCAGTGTGGTCTCTATGCTTTGTTCCCTGTTGAAGTAGCTCTAAACAGAGACAATGAAAATACACTTTCATTGGAAAGTGTTTGCAGAGCTTCCGTAGAACTATGAGTTTACTGGAATCTCAGCTAATATTTTTTCACCCGATCTTCTTGATATTCGACAGGAGAGATAAGTATACAAGTTGTCCTTGGCTGTTCCAATTTCGTGCTTCTCGATTGAAACGTTCGTTTGCAGGACAACTTTGAATTTTTAGGTTTCACTTCATTTTCCCCTATAGGGATACATGCATTTGGAACTCTAAATCAAACACGGTTTTTGCTGTGTGCTTGTAACTTGACTCACTCAACTAGTTCTCAGTGCACTCTCTATGCATTGTTCCCTGTTGGAGTAGCCCTAAGCAGAGGCAAGGAAAACACACTTTCTTTGGAAAGTATTCACCGAGCTTCCAAAAAACTCAGAGATTACTGAAACCTCAGCAAATATTTTGTCACCCTATCTTGTTGATACTTGGTAGGAAAAATGTGTATGCCAGTTGCACTTGGCTGCACAAATTTTGTTCTGCTAGGTTGAAACATTCCTTTGCAGGATGACTTTGAATATTTAGGTTTTACTACATTTTCCCCTATAGGGATACATGCTTTTGAAAATCTAAATCAAACACGGTTTGTGCTAGCTGCTTGAAACTTGACTCACTGAATGAATTCTCATTGTGCTCTCTATGCTCTGTTACCGGTTTATGTACCCCTAAGCAGAGCAAAGAAAAATAGACTTTCATTGGAAAGTGTTTGGAGAGCATCCACAGAACTCAGAGTTTACCGCACTCTCAGCAAATATTTTTTCACCCGATCTTGTTGATACTTGGCAGCAAAAATGAGTATATGGGTTGCACTTGGCAGCCCAAATTTCATAATCTTATGTTGAAGAGTTCCTTTGCAGGAACACTTTGAATTTTTAAGTTTAACTTCTTTTTTCCCTATATGAATACATGCATTTGGAATGCTAAATCAAACACAGTTTGTGATACCTGTTTGAAACTTGGCTCACTCAATTAGTTCTCAGTGCACTCACTATGCATTGTCCCCTGCTGAAGTATCCCCAAGCAGAGGCAAGGAAAATACGCTTTCTTATGGAAGTGTTTGCAGAGCTTCCACAAAACTCCCAAGTTTACTGGAATTTCAGCGAATATTTTTTCACTTGATCTTGTTGATACTAGGTAAGAAAGATGAGTATACCAGTTGCATTTGGCTGCCAAAACTTCGTTCTTCTAAGTTGAAGCATCTGATTTCAGGAAGACATTGAATTTTGGGGGTTTCTCTTCATTTTAACCTATAGGAATACATGCATTTGGAACTCTAAATCAAACACTGTTTGTGCTAGCTGCTTGAAGCTTGACTCACTCAACTAGTTCCTGGTGTGCTCTCTGTGCTTTGTTCCCTGTTGAAGTGGCCCTAAGTGGAGGCGAGGAACATAGGCTTTCCTTCGAAAGCATTTACAGAGCTTCAACAGAGCTCCAAGTTAACTGGAATCTCTGCAAATATTTACTCACCTGATCTTGATGATCCTTGTCAGGAAAGATGAATATACCAGTTGCACTTAGCTACCCAAATTTCGTTCTTCTAGGTTGAAAAGTCCGTTTGCAGGAACACTTTGAATTTTTAGGTTTCACTTCACTTTTCCTTATAGGGACGTATGCATTTGGAATTATAAATCAAACACGGTTTATGCTAGCTGCTTGAAACTGAAACTCACTCAACTAGTTCTCAGTGCGATCTCTATGCTTTGTTTTCTGTTGAAGTAACCCTAAGCAGAGGCAAGGGAAAGAAACTTTCATTTGAAAGCATTTGCAGTGATTCCACAGAACTTTGAGTTTCCTGGAATCTGAGCAAATATTTTTTCACCCTAACTTGTTGTTACTCGACAGGAAAGATAAGTATACCGGTTGCATTTGGCTGCCCAAATTTAGATCTTCTAGGTTGAATAGTTCGTTTGCAGGAATACTTTGAAATTGTAGGTTTCACTTCATTTTCCCCTATAGGGATACATGCATTTGGAACTCTAACTCAAACACGGTTTGTACTAGCTGCATGAAACTTGACTCACTCAGTTAGTTCTCAGTGCACTCTCTATGCTTTGTTTCCTGATGAAGTAGCCCCAAGCAGAGGCAAGGAACATACACTTTCATCTGAAAGCGTTTGCAAAGCTTCCACAGAACTCTTGAGTTTACTGGAATCTCAGCAAAATTTTTTCACCAGATCTTGATGATACTGGGCAGCAAAGATGAGTTTAGTGGTTTCACTTGGCTGCCCAAATTTCGTTCTTCAGGGTTGAAGCGTTCGTTTGCAGGAGCGCTTTGAATTTTCAGTTTCGCTTCCTTTTCCCTTATAGGGATACATGCATTTGGAACTGTATATCAAACATGGTTTGTGCTAGCTTCTTCAAACTTGACTCACTCCATTAGTTCGCGGTGTGCTCTCTATGCTTTGTTCCCTGTGGTAGTAGCTCTAAGCAGAGGCAAGGAACATCCACTTTCATCTGAAAGCATTTGCAAAGCTTCCACAGAACTCTGAGTTTACTGGAATCTCAGCAAATATTTATTCACCCGAACTTGTTGATACTTAGCCGGAAAAATGTGTATACCAGTTGCACTTGGCTGCCCCAATTTCGTTTTTCAGTTTGAAGCATTCATTTTCAGGAACACTTTATTTTTAGGTTTGAATTCCTTTCCCCCTATATGGATTCATGAATTTGGAACTGTAAATCAATCATGGTTTGTGCTAGCTGCTTGAAACTTGACTCAGTCAATGAGTTCTCAGTGTGCTCTCTATGCATTTCTCCCTGTGAAAGTAGCCGTAAGCAAAGGCAAGGAAATACACTTTCATTTTAAAGCGTTTGCAGAGCTCCCACAGAACTCTGTTTACAAGAATATCAGAAAAAAGATTTTCACCCATTCTTGTTGATACTTGGCAGGAAAGATCGCTATACCAGTTGCACTTGGCTTCCCAAATTTCATTCTTCTAGGTTCAACTGTTCCTTTCCAGGAACACTTTGAATTTTTAGGTTTCACTTCGTTTTCCCCTATAGGGATACATGCATTTGGAACTCTAAATGAAACACGGATTTTGCTAGCGGCTTGAAACTTGACACACTCGATTAGTTCTCAGTGTGGTCTCTATGCTTTGTTCCCTGTTGAAGTAGCTCTAAACAGAGACAATGAAAATACACTTTCATTGGAAAGTGTTTGCAGAGCTTCCGTAGAACTGTGAGTTTACTGGAATCTCAGCTAATATTTTTTCACCCGATCTTCTTGATATTCGACAGGAGAGATAAGTATACAAGTTGTCCTTGGCTGTTCCAATTTCGTGCTTCTCGATTGAAACGTTCGTTTGCAGGACAACTTTGAATTTTTAGGTTTCACTTCATTTTCCCCTATAGGGATACATGCATTTGGAACTCTAAATCAAACACGGTTTTGGCTGTGTGCTTGTAACTTGACTCACTCAACTAGTTCTCAGTGCACTCTCTATGCATTGTTCCCTGTTGGAGTAGCCCTAAGCAGAGGCAAGGAAAACACACTTTCTTTGGAAAGTATTCACCGAGCTTCCAAAAAACTCAGAGATTACTGAAACCTCAGCAAATATTTTGTCACCCTATCTTGTTGATACTTGGTAGGAAAAATGTGTATGCCAGTTGCACTTGGCTGCACAAATTTTGTTCTGCTAGGTTGAAACATTCCTTTGCAGGATGACTTTGAATATTTAGGTTTTACTACATTTTCCCCTATAGGGATACATGCTTTTGAAAATCTAAATCAAACACGGTTTGTGCTAGCTGCTTGAAACTTGACTCACTGAATGAATTCTCATTGTGCTCTCTATGCTCTGTTACCGGTTTATGTACCCCTAAGCAGAGCAAAGAAAAATAGACTTTCATTGGAAAGTGTTTGGAGAGCATCCACAGAACTCAGAGTTTACCGCACTCTCAGCAAATATTTTTTCACCCGATCTTGTTGATACTTGGCAGCAAAAATGAGTATATGGGTTGCACTTGGCAGCCCAAATTTCGTAATCTTATGTTGAAGAGTTCCTTTGCAGGAACACTTTGAATTTTTAAGTTTAACTTCTTTTTTCCCTATATGAATACATGCATTTGGAATGCTAAATCAAACACAGTTTGTGATACCTGTTTGAAACTTGGCTCACTCAATTAGTTCTCAGTGCACTCACTATGCATTGTCCCCTGCTGAAGTATCCCCAAGCAGAGGCAAGGAAAATACGCTTTCTTATGGAAGTGTTTGCAGAGCTTCCACAAAACTCCCAAGTTTACTGGAATTTCAGCGAATATTTTTTCACTTGATCTTGTTGATACTAGGTAAGAAAGATGAGTATACCAGTTGCATTTGGCTGCCAAAACTTCGTTCTTCTAAGTTGAAGCATCTGATTTCAGGAAGACATTGAATTTTGGGGGTTTCTCTTCATTTTAACCTATAGGAATACATGCATTTGGAACTCTAAATCAAACACTGTTTGTGCTAGCTGCTTGAAGCTTGACTCACTCAACTAGTTCCTGGTGTGCTCTCTGTGCTTTGTTCCCTGTTGAAGTGGCCCTAAGTGGAGGCGAGGAACATAGGCTTTCCTTCGAAAGCATTTACAGAGCTTCAACAGAGCTCCAAGTTAACTGGAATCTCTGCAAATATTTACTCACCTGATCTTGATGATCCTTGTCAGGAAAGATGAATATACCAGTTGCACTTAGCTACCCAAATTTCGTTCTTCTAGGTTGAAAAGTCCGTTTGCAGGAACACTTTGAATTTTTAGGTTTCACTTCACTTTTCCTTATAGGGACGTATGCATTTGGAATTATAAATCAAACACGGTTTATGCTAGCTGCTTGAAACTGAAACTCACTCAACTAGTTCTCAGTGCGATCTCTATGCTTTGTTTTCTGTTGAAGTAACCCTCAGCAGAGGCAAGGGAAAGAAACTTTCATTTGAAAGCATTTGCAGTGATTCCACAGAACTTTGAGTTTCCTGGAATCTGAGCAAATATTTTTTCACCCTAACTTGTTGTTACTCGACAGGAAAGATAAGTATACCGGTTGCATTTGGCTGCCCAAATTTAGATCTTCTAGGTTGAATAGTTCGTTTGCAGGAATACTTTGAAATTGTAGGTTTCACTTCATTTTCCCCTATAGGGATACATGCATTTGGAACTCTAACTCAAACACGGTTTGTACTAGCTGCATGAAACTTGACTCACTCAGTTAGTTCTCAGTGCACTCTCTATGCTTTGTTTCCTGATGAAGTAGCCCCAAGCAGAGGCAAGGAACATACACTTTCATCTGAAAGCATTTGCAAAGCTTCCACAGAACTCTTGAGTTTACTGGAATCTCAGCAAAATTTTTTCACCAGATCTTGATGATACTGGGCAGCAAAGATGAGTTTAGTGGTTGCACTTGGCTGCCCAAATTTCGTTCTTCAGGGTTGAAGCGTTCGTTTGCAGGAGCGCTTTGAATTTTCAGTTTCGCTTCCTTTTCCCTTATAGGGATACATGCATTTGGAACTGTATATCAAACATGGTTTGTGCTAGCTTCTTCAAACTTGACTCACTCCATTAGTTCGCGGTGTGCTCTCTATGCTTTGTTCCCTGTGGTAGTAGCTCTAAGCAGAGGCAAGGAACATCCACTTTCATCTGAAAGCATTTGCAAAGCTTCCACAGAACTCTGAGTTTACTGGAATCTCAGCAAATATTTATTCACCCGAACTTGTTGATACTTAGCCGGAAAAATGTGTATACCAGTTGCACTTGGCTGCCCCAATTTCGTTTTTCAGTTTGAAGCATTCATTTTCAGGAACACTTTATTTTTAGGTTTGAATTCCTTTCCCCCTATATGGATTCATGAATTTGGAACTGTAAATCAATCATGGTTTGTGCTAGCTGCTTGAAACTTGACTCAGTCAATGAGTTCTCAGTGTGCTCTCTATGCATTTCTCCCTGTGAAAGTAGCCGTAAGCAAAGGCAAGGAAATACACTTTCATTTTAAAGCGTTTGCAGAGCTCCCACAGAACTCTTAGTTTACAAGAATATCAGAAAAAAGATTTTCACCCATTCTTGTTGATACTTGGCAGGAAAGATCGCTATACCAGTTGCACTTGGCTTCCCAAATTTCATTCTTCTAGGTTCAACTGTTCCTTTCCAGGAACACTTTGAATTTTTAGGTTTCACTTCGTTTTCCCCTATAGGGATACATGCATTTGGAACTCTAAATGAAACACGGATTTTGCTAGCGGCTTGAAACTTGACACACTCGATTAGTTCTCAGTGTGGTCTCTATGCTTTGTTCCCTGTTGAAGTAGCTCTAAACAGAGACAATGAAAATACACTTTCATTGGAAAGTGTTTGCAGAGCTTCCGTAGAACTATGAGTTTACTGGAATCTCAGCTAATATTTTTTCACCCGATCTTCTTGATATTCGACAGGAGAGATAAGTATACAAGTTGTCCTTGGCTGTTCCAATTTCGTGCTTCTCGATTGAAACGTTCGTTTGCAGGACAACTTTGAATTTTTAGGTTTCACTTCATTTTCCCCTATAGGGATACATGCATTTGGAACTCTAAATCAAACACGGTTTTTGCTGTGTGCTTGTAACTTGACTCACTCAACTAGTTCTCAGTGCACTCTCTATGCATTGTTCCCTGTTGGAGTAGCCCTAAGCAGAGGCAAGGAAAACACACTTTCTTTGGAAAGTATTCACCGAGCTTCCAAAAAACTCAGAGATTACTGAAACCTCAGCAAATATTTTGTCACCCTATCTTGTTGATACTTGGTAGGAAAAATGTGTATACCAGTTGCACTTGGCTGCACAAATTTTGTTCTGCTAGGTTGAAACATTCCTTTGCAGGATGACTTTGAATATTTAGGTTTTACTACATTTTCCCCTATAGGGATACATGCTTTTGAAAATCTAAATCAAACACGGTTTGTGCTAGCTGCTTGAAACTTGACTCACTGAATGAATTCTCATTGTGCTCTCTATGCTCTGTTACCGGTTTATGTACCCCTAAGCAGAGCAAAGAAAAATAGACTTTCATTGGAAAGTGTTTGGAGAGCATCCACAGAACTCAGAGTTTACCGCACTCTCAGCAAATATTTTTTCACCCGATCTTGTTGATACTTGGCAGCAAAAATGAGTATATGAGTGGCACTTGGCAGCCCAAATTTCGTAATCTTATGTTGAAGAGTTCCTTTGCAGGAACACTTTGAATTTTTAAGTTTGACTTCTTTTTTCCCTATATGAATACATGCATTTGGAATGCTAAATCAAACACAGTTTGTGATACCTGTTTGAAACTTGGCTCACTCAATTAGTTCTCAGTGCACTCACTATGCATTGTCCCCTGCTGAAGTATCCCCAAGCAGAGGCAAGGAAAATACGCTTTCTTATGGAAGTGTTTGCAGAGCTTCCACAAAACTCCCAAGTTTACTGGAATTTCAGCGAATATTTTTTCACTTGATCTTGTTGATACTAGGTAAGAAAGATGAGTATACCAGTTGCATTTGGCTGACAAAACTTCGTTCTTCTAAGTTGAAGCATCTGATTTCAGGAAGACATTGAATTTTGGGGGTTTCTCTTCATTTTAACCTATAGGAATACATGCATTTGGAACTCTAAATCAAACACTGTTTGTGCTAGCTGCTTGAAGCTTGACTCACTCAACTAGTTCCTGGTGTGCTCTCTGTGCTTTGTTCCCTGTTGAAGTGGCCCTAAGTGGAGGCGAGGAACATAGGCTTTCCTTCGAAAGCATTTACAGAGCTTCAACAGAGCTCCAAGTTAACTGGAATCTCTGCAAATATTTACTCACCTGATCTTGATGATCCTTGTCAGGAAAGATGAATATACCAGTTGCACTTAGCTACCCAAATTTCGTTCTTCTAGGTTGAAAAGTCCGTTTGCAGGAACACTTTGAATTTTTAGGTTTCACTTCACTTTTCCTTATAGGGACGTATGCATTTGGAATTATAAATCAAACACGGTTTATGCTAGCTGCTTGAAACTGAAACTCACTCAACTAGTTCTCAGTGCGATCTCTATGCTTTGTTTTCTGTTGAAGTAACCCTCAGCAGAGGCAAGGGAAAGAAACTTTCATTTGAAAGCATTTGCAGTGATTCCACAGAACTTTGAGTTTCCTGGAATCTGAGCAAATATTTTTTCACCCTAACTTGTTGTTACTCGACAGGAAAGATAAGTATACCGGTTGCATTTGGCTGCCCAAATTTAGATCTTCTAGGTTGAATAGTTCGTTTGCAGGAATACTTTGAAATTGTAGGTTTCACTTCATTTTACCCTATAGGGATACATGCATTTGGAACTCTAACTCAAACACGGTTTGTACTAGCTGCATGAAACTTGACTCACTCAGTTAGTTCTCAGTGCACTCTCTAGGCTTTGTTTCCTGATGAAGTAGCCCCAAGCAGAGGCAAGGAACATACACTTTCATCTGAAAGCATTTGCAAAGCTTCCACAGAACTCTTGAGTTTACTGGAATCTCAGCAAAATTTTTTCACCAGATCTTGATGATACTGGGCAGCAAAGATGAGTTTAGTGGTTGCACTTGGCTGCCCAAATTTCGTTCTTCAGGGTTGAAGCGTTCGTTTGCAGGAGCGCTTTGAATTTTCAGTTTCGCTTCCTTTTCCCTTATAGGGATACATGCATTTGGAACTGTATATCAAACATGGTTTGTGCTAGCTTCTTCAAACTTGACTCACTCCATTGGTTCGCGGTGTGCTCTCTATGCTTTGTTCCCTGTGGTAGTAGCTCTAAGCAGAGGCAAGGAACATACACTTTCATCTGAAAGCATTTGCAAAGCTTCCACAGAACTCTGAGTTTCCTGGAATCTCAGCAAATATTTATTCACCCGAACTTGTTGATACTTAGCCGGAAAAATGTGTATACCAGTTGCACTTGGCTGCCCCAATTTCGTTTTTCAGTTTGAAGCATTCATTTTCAGGAACACTTTATTTTTAGGTTTGAATTCCTTTCCCCCTATATGGATACATGAATTTGGAACTGTAAATCAATCATGGTTTGTGCTAGCTGCTTGAAACTTGACTCAGTCAATGAGTTCTCAGTGTGCTCTCTATGCATTTCTCCCTGTGAAAGTAGCCGTAAGCAAAGGCAAGGAAATACACTTTCATTTTAAAGCGTTTGCAGAGCTCCCACAGAACTCTTAGTTTACAAGAATATCAGAAAAAAGATTTTCACCCATTCTTGTTGATACTTGGCAGGAAAGATCGCTATACCAGTTGCACTTGGCTTCCCAAATTTCATTCTTCTAGGTTCAACTGTTCCTTTCCAGGAACACTTTGAATTTTTAGGTTTCACTTCGTTTTCCCCTATAGGGATACATGCATTTGGAACTCTAAATGAAACACGGATTTTGCTAGCGGCTTGAAACTTGACACACTCGATTAGTTCTCAGTGTGGTCTCTATGCTTTGTTCCCTGTTGAAGTAGCTCTAAACAGAGACAATGAAAATACACTTTCATTGGAAAGTGTTTGCAGAGCTTCCGTAGAACTATGAGTTTACTGGAATCTCAGCTAATATTTTTTCACCCGATCTTCTTGATATTCGACAGGAGAGATAAGTATACAAGTTGTCCTTGGCTGTTCCAATTTCGTGCTTCTCGATTGAAACGTTCGTTTGCAGGACAACTTTGAATTTTTAGGTTTCACTTCATTTTCCCCTATAGGGATACATGCATTTGGAACTCTAAATCAAACACGGTTTTGGCTGTGTGCTTGTAACTTGACTCACTCAACTAGTTCTCAGTGCACTCTCTATGCATTGTTCCCTGTTGAAGTAGCCCTAAGCAGAGGCAAGGAAAACACACTTTCTTTGGAAAGTATTCACCGAGGTTCCAAAAAACTCAGAGATTACTGAAACCTCAGCAAATATTTTGTCACCCTATCTTGTTGATACTTGGTAGGAAAAAATGTGTATACCAGTTGCACTTGGCTGCACAAATTTTGTTCTGCTAGGTTGAAACATTCCTTTGCAGGATGACTTTGAATATTTAGGTTTTACTACATTTTCCCCTATAGGGATACATGCTTTTGAAAATCTAAATCAAACACGGTTTGTGCTAGCTGCTTGAAACTTGACTCACTGAATGAATTCTCATTGTGCTCTCTATGCTCTGTTACCGGTTTATGTACCCCTAAGCAGAGCAAAGAAAAATAGACTTTCATTGGAAAGTGTTTGGAGAGCATCCACAGAACTCAGAGTTTACCGCACTCTCAGCAAATATTTTTTCACCAAATCTTGTTGATTCTTGGCAGCAAAAATGAGTATATGAGTTGCACTTGGCAGCCCAAATTTCGTAATCTTATGTTGAAGAGTTCCTTTGCAGGAACACTTTGAATTTTTAAGTTTAACTTCTTTTTTCCCTATATGAATACATGCATTTGGAATGCTAAATCAAACACAGTTTGTGATACCTGTTTGAAACTTGGCTCACTCAATTAGTTCTCAGTGCACTCACTATGCATTGTCCCCTGCTGAAGTATCCCCAAGCAGAGGCAAGGAAAATACGCTTTCTTATGGAAGTGTTTGCAGAGCTTCCACAAAACTCCCAAGTTTACTGGAATTTCAGCGAATATTTTTTCACTTGATCTTGTTGATACTAGGTAAGAAAGATGAGTATACCAGTTGCATTTGGCTGCCAAAACTTCGTTCTTCTAAGTTGAAGCATCTGATTTCAGGAAGACATTGAATTTTGGGGGTTTCTCTTCATTTTAACCTATAGGAATACATGCATTTGGAACTCTAAATCAAACACTGTTTGTGCTAGCTGCTTGAAGCTTGACTCACTCAACTAGTTCCTGGTGTGCTCTCTGTGCTTTGTTCCCTGTTGAAGTGGCCCTAAGTGGAGGCGAGGAACATAGGCTTTCCTTCGAAAACATTTACAGAGCTTCAACAGAGCTCCAAGTTAACTGGAATCTCTGCAAATATTTACTCACCTGATCTTGATGATCCTTGTCAGGAAAGATGAATATACCAGTTGCACTTAGCAACCCAAATTTCGTTCTTCTAGGTTGAAAAGTCCGTTTGCAGGAACACTTTGAATTTTTAGGTTTCACTTCACTTTTCCTTATAGGGACGTATGCATTTGGAATTATAAATCAAACACGGTTTATGCTAGCTGCTTGAAACTGAAACTCACTCAACTAGTTCTCAGTGCGATCTCTATGCTTTGTTTTCTGTTGAAGTAACCCTAAGCAGAGGCAAGGGAAAGAAACTTTCATTTGAAAGCATTTGCAGTGATTCCATAGAACTTTGAGTTTCCTGGAATCTGAGCAAATATTTTTTCACCCTAACTTGTTGTTACTCGACAGGAAAGATAAGTATACCGGTTGCATTTGGCTGCCCAAATTTAGATCTTCTAGGTTGAATAGTTCGTTTGCAGGAATACTTTGAAATTGTAGGTTTCACTTCATTTTCCCCTATAGGGATACATGCATTTGGAACTCTAACTCAAACACGGTTTGTACTAGCTGCATGAAACTTGACTCACTCAGTTAGTTCTCAGTGCACTCTCTATGCTTTGTTTCCTGATGAAGTAGCCCCAAGCAGAGGCAAGGAACATACACTTTCATCTGAAAGCGTTTGCAAAGCTTCCACAGAACTCTTGAGTTTACTGGAATCTCAGCAAAATTTTTTCACCAGATCTTGATGATACTGGGCAGCAAAGATGAGTTTAGTGGTTGCACTTGGCTGCCCAAATTTCGTTCTTCAGGGTTGAAGCGTTCGTTTGCAGGAGCGCTTTGAATTTTCAGTTTCGCTTCCTTTTCCCATATAGGGATACATGCATTTGGAACTGTATATCAAACATGGTTTGTGCTAGCTTCTTCAAACTTGACTCACTCCATTAGTTCGCGGTGTGCTCTCTATGCTTTGTTCCCTGTGGTAGTAGCTCTAAGCAGAGGCAAGGAACATCCACTTTCATCTGAAAGCATTTGCAAAGCTTCCACAGAACTCTGAGTTTACTGGAATCTCAGCAAATATTTATTCACCCGAACTTGTTGATACTTAGCCGGAAAAATGTGTATACCAGTTGCACTTGGCTGCCCCAATTTCGTTTTTCAGTTTGAAGCATTCATTTTCAGGAACACTTTATTTTTAGGTTTGAATTCCTTTCCCCCTATATGGATACATGAATTTGGAACTGTAAATCAATCATGGTTTGTGCTAGCTGCTTGAAACTTGACTCAGTCAATGAGTTCTCAGTGTGCTCTCTATGCATTTCTCCCTGTGAAAGTAGCCGTAAGCAAAGGCAAGGAAATACACTTTCATTTTAAAGCGTTTGCAGAGCTCCCACAGAACTCTTAGTTTACAAGAATATCAGAAAAAAGATTTTCACCCATTCTTGTTGATACTTGGCAGGAAAGATCGCTATACCAGTTGCACTTGGCTTCCCAAATTTCATTCTTCTAGGTTCAACTGTTCCTTTCCAGGAACACTTTGAATTTTTAGGTTTCACTTCGTTTTCCCCTATAGGGATACATGCATTTGGAACTCTAAATGAAACACGGATTTTGCTAGCGGCTTGAAACTTGACACACTCGATTAGTTCTCAGTGTGGTCTCTATGCTTTGTTCCCTGTTGAAGTAGCTCTAAACAGAGACAATGAAAATACACTTTCATTGGAAAGTGTTTGCAGAGCTTCCGTAGAACTATGAGTTTACTGGAATCTCAGCTAATATTTTTTCACCCGATCTTCTTGATATTCGACAGGAGAGATAACTATACAAGTTGTCCTTGGCTGTTCCAATTTCGTGCTTCTCGATTGAAACGTTCGTTTGCAGGACAACTTTGAATTTTTAGGTTTCACTTCATTTTCCCCTATAGGGATACATGCATTTGGAACTCTAAATCAAACACGGTTTTTGCTGTGTGCTTGTAACTTGACTCACTCAACTAGTTCTCAGTGCACTCTCTATGCATTGTTCCCTGTTGGAGTACCCCTAAGCAGAGGCAAGGAAAACACACTTTCTTTGGAAAGTATTCACCGAGCTTCCAAAAAACTCAGAGATTACTGAAACCTCAGCAAATATTTTGTCACCCTATCTTGTTGATACTTGGTAGGAAAAATGTGTATGCCAGTTGCACTTGGCTGCACAAATTTTGTTCTGCTAGGTTGAAACATTCCTTTGCAGGATGACTTTGAATATTTAGGTTTTACTACATTTTCCCCTATAGGGATACATGCTTTTGAAAATCTAAATCAAACACGGTTTGTGCTAGCTGCTTGAAACTTGACTCACTGAATGAATTCTCATTGTGCTCTCTATGCTCTGTTACCGGTTTATGTACCCCTAAGCAGAGCAAAGAAAAATAGACTTTCATTGGAAAGTGTTTGGAGAGCATCCACAGAACTCAGAGTTTACCGCACTCTCAGCAAATATTTTTTCACCCGATCTTGTTGATACTTGGCAGCAAAAATGAGTATATGGGTTGCACTTGGCAGCCCAAATTTCGTAATCTTATGTTGAAGAGTTCCTTTGCAGGAACACTTTGAATTTTTAAGTTTAACTTCTTTTTTCCCTTTATGAATACATGCATTTGGAATGCTAAATCAAACACAGTTTGTGATACCTGTTTGAAACTTGGCTCACTCAATTAGTTCTCAGTGCACTCACTATGCATTGTCCCCTGCTGAAGTATCCCCAAGCAGAGGCAAGGAAAATACGCTTTCTTATGGAAGTGTTTGCAGAGCGTCCACAAAACTCCCAAGTTTACTGGAATTTCAGCGAATATTTTTTCACTTGATCTTGTTGATACTAGGTAAGAAAGATGAGTATACCAGTTGCATTTGGCTGCCAAAACTTCGTTCTTCTAAGTTGAAGCATCTGATTTCAGGAAGACATTGAATTTTGGGGGTTTCTCTTCATTTTAACCTATAGGAATACATGCATTTGGAACTCTAAATCAAACACTGTTTGTGCTAGCTGCTTGAAGCTTGACTCACTCAACTAGTTCCTGGTGTGCTCTCTGTGCTTTGTTCCCTGTTGAAGTGGCCCTAAGTGGAGGCGAGGAACATAGGCTTTCCTTCGAAAGCATTTACAGAGCTTCAACAGAGCTCCAAGTTAACTGGAATCTCTGCAAATATTTACTCACCTGATCTTGATGATCCTTGTCAGGAAAGATGAATATACCAGTTGCACTTAGCTACCCAAATTTCGTTCTTCTAGGTTGAAAAGTCCGTTTGCAGGAACACTTTGAATTTTTAGGTTTCACTTCACTTTTCCTTATAGGGACGAATGCATTTGGAATTATAAATCAAACACGGTTTATGCTAGCTGCTTGAAACTGAAACTCACTCAACTAGTTCTCAGTGCGATCTCTATGCTTTGTTTTCTGTTGAAGTAACCCTAAGCAGAGGCAAGGGAAAGAAACTTTCATTTGAAAGCATTTGCAGTGATTCCACAGAACTTTGAGTTTCCTGGAATCTGAGCAAATATTTTTTCACCCTAACTTGTTGTTACTCGACAGGAAAGATAAGTATACCGGTTGCATTTGGCTGCCCAAATTTAGATCTTCTAGGTTGAATAGTTCGTTTGCAGAATACTTTGAAATTGTAGGTTTCACTTCATTTTCCCCTATAGGGATACATGCATTTGGAACTCTAACTCAAACACGGTTTGTACTAGCTGCATGAAACTTGACTCACTCAGTTAGTTCTCAGTGCACTCTCTAGGCTTTGTTTCCTGATGAAGTAGCCCCAAGCAGAGGCAAGGAACATACACTTTCATCTGAAAGCATTTGCAAAGCTTCCACAGAACTCTTGAGTTTACTGGAATCTCAGCAAAATTTTTTCACCAGATCTTGATGATACTGGGCAGCAAAGATGAGTTTAGTGGTTTCACTTGGCTGCCCAAATTTCGTTCTTCAGGGTTGAAGCGTTCGTTTGCAGGAGCGCTTTGAATTTTCAGTTTCGCTTCCTTTTCCCTTATAGGGATACATGCATTTGGAACTGTATATCAAACATGGTTTGTGCTAGCTTCTTCAAACTTGACTCACTCCATTAGTTCGTGGTGTGCTCTCTATGCTTTGTTCCCTGTGGTAGTAGCTCTAAGCAGAGGCAAGGAACATACACTTTCATCTGAAAGCATTTGCAAAGCTTCCACAGAACTCTGAGTTTCCTGGAATCTCAGCAAATATTTATTCACCCGAACTTGTTGATACTTAGCCGGAAAATGTGTATACCAGTTGCACTTGGCTGCCCCAATTTCGTTTTTCAGTTTGAAGCATTCATTTTCAGGAACACTTTATTTTTAGGTTTGAATTCCTTTCCCCCTATATGGATACATGAATTTGGAACTGTAAATCAATCATGGTTTGTGCTAGCTGCTTGAAACTTGACTCAGTCAATGAGTTCTCAGTGTGCTCTCTATGCATTTCTCCCTGTGAAAGTAGCCGTAAGCAAAGGCAAGGAAATACACTTTCATTTTAAAGCGTTTGCCGAGCTCCCCACAGAACTCTTAGTTTACAAGAATATCAGAAAAAAGATTTTCACCCATTCTTGTTGATACTTGGCAGGAAAGATCGCTATACCATTTGCACTTGGCTTCCCAAATTTCATTATTCTAGGTTCAACTGTTCCTTTCCAGGAACACTTTGAATTTTTAGGTTTCACTTCGTTTTCCCCTATAGGGATACATGCATTTGGAACTCTAAATGAAACACGGATTTTGCTAGCGGCTTGAAACTTGACACACTCGATTAGTTCTCAGTGTGGTCTCTATGCTTTGTTCCCTGTTGAAGTAGCTCTAAACAGAGACAATGAAAATACACTTTCATTGGAAAGTGTTTGCAGAGCTTCCGTAGAACTATGAGTTTACTGGAATCTCAGCTAATATTTTTTCACCCGATCTTCTTGATATTCGACAGGAGAGATAAGTATACAAGTTGTCCTTGGCTGTTCCAATTTCGTGCTTCTCGATTGAAACGTTCGTTTGCAGGACAACTTTGAATTTTTAGGTTTCACTTCATTTTCCCCTATAGGGATACATGCATTTGGAACTCTAAATCAAACACGGTTTTTGCTGTGTGCTTGTAACTTGACTCACTCAACTAGTTCTCAGTGCACTCTCTATGCATTGTTCCCTGTTGGAGTACCCCTAAGCAGAGGCAAGGAAAACACACTTTCTTTGGAAAGTATTCACCGAGCTTCCAAAAAACTCAGAGATTACTGAAACCTCAGCAAATATTTTGTCACCCTATCTTGTTGATACTTGGTAGGAAAATGTGTATACCAGTTGCACTTGGCTGCACAAATTTTGTTCTGCTAGGTTGAAACATTCCTTTGCAGGATGACTTTGAATATTTAGGTTTTACTACATTTTCCCCTATAGGGATACATGCTTTTGAAAATCTAAATCAAACACGGTTTTTGCTGTGTGCTTGTAACTTGACTCACTCAACTAGTTTCTCAGTGCACTCTCTATGCATTGTTCCCTGTTGAAGTAGCCCTAAGCAGAGGCAAGGAAAACACACTTTCTTTGGAAAGTATTCACCGAGCTTCCAAAAAACTCAGAGATTACTGAAACCTCAGCAAATATTTTGTCACCCTATCTTGTTGATACTTGGTAGGAAAAAATGTGTATACCAGTTGCACTTGGCTGCACAAATTTTGTTCTGCTAGGTTGAAACATTCCTTTGCAGGATGACTTTGAATATTTAGGTTTTACTACATTTTCCCCTATAGGGATACATGCTTTTGAAAATCTAAATCAAACACGGTTTGTGCTAGCTGCTTGAAACTTGACTCACTGAATGAATTCTCTTTGTGCTCTCTATGCTCTGTTACCGGTTTATGTACCCCTAAGCAGAGCAAAGAAAAATAGACTTTCATTGGAAAGTGTTTGGAGAGCATCCACAGAACTCAGAGTTTACCGCACTCTCAGCAAATATTTTTTCACCCGATCTTGTTGATACTTGGCAGCAAAAATGAGTATATGAGTTGCACTTGGCAGCCCAAATTTCGTAATCTTATGTTGAAGAGTTCCTTTGCAGGAACACTTTGAATTTTTAAGTTTAACTTCTTTTTTCCCTATATGAATACATGCATTTGGAATGCTAAATCAAACACAGTTTGTGATACCTGTTTGAAACTTGGCTCACTCAATTAGTTCTCAGTGCACTCACTATGCATTGTCCCCTGCTGAAGTATCCCCAAGCAGAGGCAAGGAAAATACGATTTCTTATGGAAGTGTTTGCAGAGCTTCCACAAAACTCCCAAGTTTACTGGAATTTCAGCGAATATTTTTTCACTTGATCTTGTTGATACTAGGTAAGAAAGATGAGTATACCAGTTGCATTTGGCTGCCAAAACTTCGTTCTTCTAAGTTGAAGCATCTGATTTCAGGAAGACATTGAATTTTGGGGGTTTCTCTTCATTTTAACCTATAGGAATACATGCATTTGGAACTCTAAATCAAACACTGTTTGTGCTAGCTGCTTGAAGCTTGACTCACTCAACTAGTTCCTGGTGTGCTCTCTGTGCTTTGTTCCCTGTTGAAGTGGCCCTAAGTGGAGGCGAGGAACATAGGCTTTCCTTCGAAAGCATTTACAGAGCTTCAACAGAGCTCCAAGTTAACTGGAATCTCTGCAAATATTTACTCACCTGATCTTGATGATCCTTGTCAGGAAAGATGAATATACCAGTTGCACTTAGCTACCCAAATTTCGTTCTTCTAGGTTGAAAAGTCCGTTTGCAGGAACACTTAGAATTTTTAGGTTTCACTTCACTTTTCCTTATAGGGACGTATGCATTTGGAATTATAAATCAAACACGGTTTATGCTAGCTGCTTGAAACTGAAACTCACTCAACTAGTTCTCAGTGCGATCTCTATGCTTTGTTTTCTGTTGAAGTAACCCTCAGCAGAGGCAAGGGAAAGAAACTTTCATTTGAAAGCATTTGCAGTGATTCCACAGAACTTTGAGTTTCCTGGAATCTGAGCAAATATTTTTTCACCCTAACTTGTTGTTACTCGACAGGAAAGATAAGTATACCGGTTGCATTTGGCTGCCCAAATTTAGATCTTCTAGGTTGAATAGTTCGTTTGCAGGAATACTTTGAAATTGTAGGTTTCACTTCATTTTCCCCTATAGGGATACATGCATTTAGAACTCTAACTCAAACACGGTTTGTACTAGCTGCATGAAACTTGACTCACTCAGTTAGTTCTCAGTGCACTCTCTATGCTTTGTTTCTTGATGAAGTAGCCCCAAGCAGAGGCAAGGAACATACACTTTCATCTGAAAGCATTTGCAAAGCTTCCACAGAACTCTTGAGTTTACTGGAATCTCAGCAAAATTTTTTCACCAGATCTTGATGATACTGGGCAGCAAAGATGAGTTTAGTGGTTTCACTTGGCTGCCCAAATTTCGTTCTTCAGGGTTGAAGCGTTCGTTTGCAGGAGCGCTTTGAATTTTCAGTTTCGCTTCCTTTTCCCTTATAGGGATACATGCATTTGGAACTGTATATCAAACATGGTTTGTGCTAGCTTCTTCAAACTTGACTCACTCCATTAGTTCGTGGTGTGCTCTCTATGCTTTGTTCCCTGTGGTAGTAGCTCTAAGCAGAGGCAAGGAACATACACTTTCATCTGAAAGCATTTGCAAAGCTTCCACAGAACTCTGAGTTTCCTGGAATCTCAGCAAATATTTATTCACCCGAACTTGTTGATACTTAGCCGGAAAAATGTGTATACCAGTTGCACTTGGCTGCCCCAATTTCGTTTTTCAGTTTGAAGCATTCATTTTCAGGAACACTTTATTTTTAGGTTTGAATTCCTTTCCCCCTATATGGATACATGAATTTGGAACTGTAAATCAATCATGGTTTGTGCTAGCTGCTTGAAACTTGACTCAGTCAATGAGTTCTCAGTGTGCTCTCTATGCATTTCTCCCTGTGAAAGTAGCCATAAGCAAAGGCAAGGAAATACACTTTCATTTTAAAGCGTTTGCAGAGCTCCCACAGAACTCTTAGTTTACAAGAATATCAGAAAAAAGATTTTCACCCATTCTTGTTGATACTTGGCAGGAAAGATCGCTATACCAGTTGCACTTGGCTTCCCAAATTTCATTCTTCTAGGTTCAACTGTTCCTTTCCAGGAACACTTTGAATTTTTAGGTTTCACTTCGTTTTCCCCTATAGGGATACATGCATTTGGAACTCTAAATGAAACACGGATTTTGCTAGCGGCTTGAAACTTGACACACTCGATTAGTTCTCAGTGTGGTCTCTATGCTTTGTTCCCTGTTGAAGTAGCTCTAAACAGAGACAATGAAAATACACTTTCATTGGAAAGTGTTTGCAGAGCTTCCGTAGAACTATGAGTTTACTGGAATCTCAGCTAATATTTTTTCAACCGATCTTCTTGATATTCGACAGGAGAGATAAGTATACAAGTTGTCCTTGGCTGTTCCAATTTCGTGCTTCTCGATTGAAACGTTCGTTTGCAGGACAACTTTGAATTTTTAGGTTTCACTTCATTTTCCCCTATAGGGATACATGCATTTGGAACTCCAAATCAAACACGGTTTTTGCTGTGTGCTTGTAACTTGACTCACTCAACTAGTTCTCAGTGCACTCTCTATGCATTGTTCCCTGTTGGAGTAGCCCTAAGCAGAGGCAAGGAAAACACACTTTCTTTGGAAAGTATTCACCGAGCTTCCAAAAAACTCAGAGATTACTGAAACCTCAGCAAATATTTTGTCACCCTATCTTGTTGATACTTGGTAGGAAAAATGTGTATGCCAGTTGCACTTGGCTGCACAAATTTTGTTCTGCTAGGTTGAAACATTCCTTTGCAGGATGACTTTGAATATTTAGGTTTTACTACATTTTCCCCTATAGGGATACATGCTTTTGAAAATCTAAATCAAACACGGTTTGTGCTAGCTGCTTGAAACTTGACTCACTGAATGAATTCTCATTGTGCTCTCTATGCTCTGTTACCGGTTTATGTACCCCTAAGCAGAGCAAAGAAAAATAGACTTTCATTGGAAAGTGTTTGGAGAGCATCCACAGAACTCAGAGTTTACCGCACTCTCAGCAAATATTTTTTCACCCGATCTTGTTGATACTTGGCAGCAAAAATGAGTATATGGGTTGCACTTGGCAGCCCAAATTTCGTTCTTATGTTGAAGAGTTCCTTTGCAGGAACACTTTGAATTTTTAAGTTTAACTTCTTTTTTCCCTATATGAATACATGCATTTGGAATGCTAAATCAAACACAGTTTGTGATACCTGTTTGAAACTTGGCTCACTCAATTAGTTCTCAGTGCACTCACTATGCATTGTCCCCTGCTGAAGTATCCCCAAGCAGAGGCAAGGAAAATACGCTTTCTTATGGAAGTGTTTGCAGAGCTTCCACAAAAACTCCCAAGTTTACTGGAATTTCAGCGAATATTTTTTCACTTGATCTTGTTGATACTAGGTAAGAAAGATGAGTATACCAGTTGCATTTGGCTGCCAAAACTTCGTTCTTCTAAGTTGAAGCATCTGATTTCAGGAAGACATTGAATTTTGGGGGTTTCTCTTCATTTTAACCTATAGGAATACATGCATTTGGAACTCTAAATCAAACACTGTTTGTGCTAGCTGCTTGAAGCTTGACTCACTCAACTAGTTCCTGGTGTGCTCTCTGTGCTTTGTTCCCTGTTGAAGTGGCCCTAAGTGGAGGCGAGGAACATAGGCTTTCCTTCGAAAGCATTTACAGAGCTTCAACAGAGCTCCAAGTTAACTGGAATCTCTGCAAATATTTACTCACCTGATCTTGATGATCCTTGTCAGGAAAGATGAATATACCAGTTGCACTTAGCTACCCAAATTTCGTTCTTCTAGGTTGAAAAGTCCGTTTGCAGGAACACTTTGAATTTTTAGGTTTCACTTCACTTTTCCTTATAGGGACGTATGCATTTGGAATTATAAATCAAACACGGTTTATGCTAGCTGCTTGAAACTGAAACTCACTCAACTAGTTCTCAGTGCGATCTCTATGCTTTGTTTTCTGTTGAAGTAACCCTAAGCAGAGGCAAGGGAAAGAAACTTTCATTTGAAAGCATTTGCAGTGATTCCACAGAACTTTGAGTTTCCTGGAATCTGAGCAAATATTTTTTCACCCTAACTTGTTGTTACTCGACAGGAAAGATAAGTATACCGGTTGCATTTGGCTGCCCAAATTTAGATCTTCTAGGTTGAATAGTTCGTTTGCAGGAATACTTTGAAATTGTAGGTTTCACTTCATTTTCCCCTATAGGGATACATGCATTTGGAACTCTAACTCAAACACGGTTTGTACTAGCTGCATGAAACTTGACTCACTCAGTTAGTTCTCAGTGCACTCTCTATGCTTTGTTTCCTGATGAAGTAGCCCCAAGCAGAGGCAAGGAACATACACTTTCATCTGAAAGCATTTGCAAAGCTTCCACAGAACTCTTGAGTTTACTGGAATCTCAGCAAAATTTTTTCACCAGATCTTGATGATACTGGGCAGCAAAGATGAGTTTAGTGGTTGCACTTGGCTGCCCAAATTTCGTTCTTCAGGGTTGAAGCGTTCGTTTGCAGGAGCGCTTTGAATTTTCAGTTTCGCTTCCTTTTCCCTTATAGGGATACATGCATTTGGAACTGTATATCAAACATGGTTTGTGCTAGCTTCTTCAAACTTGACTCACTCCATTAGTTCGCTGTGTGGTCTCTATGCTTTGTTCCCTGTTGTAGTAGCTCTAAGCAGAGGCAAGGAACATCCACTTTCATCTGAAAGCATTTGCAAAGCTTCCACAGAACTCTGAGTTTACTGGAATCTCAGCAAATATTTATTCACCCGAACTTGTTGATACTTAGCCGGAAAAATGTGTATACCAGTTGCACTTGGCTGCCCCAATTTCGTTTTTCAGTTTGAAGCATTCATTTTCAGGAACACTTTATTTTTAGGTTTGAATTCCTTTCCCCTATATGGATACATGAATTTGGAACTGTAAATCAATCATGGTTTGTGCTAGCTGCTTGAAACTTGACTCAGTCAATGAGTTCTCAGTGTGCTCTCTATGCATTTCTCCCTGTGAAAGTAGCCGTAAGCAAAGGCAAGGAAATACACTTTCATTTTAAAGCGTTTGCAGAGCTCCCACAGAACTCTTAGTTTACAAGAATATCAGAAAAAAAGATTTTCACCCATTCTTGTTGATACTTGGCAGGAAAGATCGCTATACCAGTTGCACTTGGCTTCCCAAATTTCATTCTTCTAGGTTCAACTGTTCCTTTCCAGGAACACTTTGAATTTTTAAGTTTCACTTCGTTTTCCCCTATAGGGATACATGCATTTGGAACTCTAAATGAAACACGGATTTTGCTAGCGGCTTGAAACTTGACACACTCGATTAGTTCTCAGTGTGGTCTCTATGCTTTGTTCCCTGTTGAAGTAGCTCTAAACAGAGACAATGAAAATACACTTTCATTGGAAAGTGTTTGCAGAGCTTCCGTAGAACTATGAGTTTACTGGAATCTCAGCTAATATTTTTTCACCCGATCTTCTTGATATTCGACAGGAGAGATAAGTATACAAGTTGTCCTTGGCTGTTCCAATTTCGTGCTTCTCGATTGAAACGTTCGTTTGCAGGACAACTTCGAATTTTTAGGTTTCACTTCATTTCCCCCTATAGGGATACATGCATTTGGAACTCTAAATCAAACACGGTTTTTGCTGTGTGCTTGTAACTTGACTCACTCAACTAGTTCTCAGTGCACTCTCTATGCATTGTTCCCTGTTGAAGTAGCCCTAAGCATAGGCAAGGAAAACACACTTTCTTTGGAAAGTATTCACCGAGCTTCCAAAAAACTCAGAGATTACTGAAACCTCAGCAAATATTTTGTCACCCTATCTTGTTGATACTTGGTAGGAAAAATGTGTTTACCAGTTGCACTTGGCTGCACAAATTTTGTTCTGCGAGGTTGAAACATTCCTTTGCAGGATGACTTTGAATATTTAGGTTTTACTACATTTTCCCCTATAGGGATACATGCTTTTGAAAATCTAAATCAAACACGGTTTGTGCTAGCTGCTTGAAATTTGACTCACTGAATGAATTCTCATTGTGCTCTCTATGCTCTGTTACCGGTTTATGTACCCCTACGCAGAGCAAAGAAAAATAGACTTTCATTGGAAAGTGTTTGGAGAGCATCCACAGAACTCAGAGTTTACCGCACTCTCAGCAAATATTTTTTCACCCGATCTTGTTGATACTTGGCAGCAAAAATGAGTATATGGGTTGCACTTGGCAGCCCAAATTTCGTAATCTTATGTTGAAGAGTTCCTTTGCAGGAACACTTTGAATTTTTAAGTTTAACTTCTTTTTTCCCTATATGAATACATGCATTTGGAATGCTAAATCAAACACAGTTTGTGATACCTGTTTGAAACTTGGCTCACTCAATTAGTTCTCAGTGCACTCACTATGCATTGTCCCCTGCTGAAGTATCCCCAAGCAGAGGCAAGGAAAATACGCTTTCTTATGGAAGTGTTTGCAGAGCTTCCACAAAACTCCCAAGTTTACTGGAATTTCAGCGAATATTTTTTCACTTGATCTTGTTGATCCTAGGTAAGAAAGATGAGTATACCAGTTGCATTTGGCTGCCAAAACTTCGTTCTTCTAAGTTGAAGCATTTGCTTTCAGGAAGACATTGAATTTTGGGGGTTTCTCTTCATTTTAACCTATAGGAATACATGCATTTGGAACTCTAAATCAAACACTGTTTGTGCTAGCTGCTTGAAGCTTGACTCACTCAACTAGTTCCTGGTGTGCTCTCTGTGCTTTGTTCCCTGTTGAAGTGGCCCTAAGTGGAGGCGAGGAACATAGGCTTTCCTTCGAAAGCATTTACAGAGCTTCAACAGAGCTCCAAGTTAACTGGAATCTCTGCAAATATTTACTCACCTGATCTTGATGATCCTTGTCAGGAAAGATGAATATACCAGTTGCACTTAGCTACCCAAATTTCGTTCTTCTAGGTTGAAAAGTCCGTTTGCAGGAACACTTTGAATTTTTAGGTTTCACTTCACTTTTCCTTATAGGGACGTATGCATTTGGAATTATAAATCAAACACGGTTTATGCTAGCTGCTTGAAACTGAAACTCACTCAACTAGTTCTCAGTGCGATCTCTATGCTTTGTTTTCTGTTGAAGTAACCCTAAGCAGAGGCAAGGGAAAGAAACTTTCATTTGAAAGCATTTGCAGTGATTCCACAGAACTTTGAGTTTCCTGGAATCTGAGCAAATATTTTTTCACCCTAACTTGTTGTTACTCGACAGGAAAGATAAGTATACCGGTTGCATTTGGCTGCCCAAATTTAGATCTTCTAGGTTGAATAGTTCGTTTGCAGGAATACTTTGAAATTGTAGGTTTCACTTCATTTTCCCCTATAGGGATACATGCATTTGGAACTCTAACTCAAACACGGTTTGTACTAGCTGCATGAAACTTGACTCACTCAGTTAGTTCTCAGTGCACTCTCTAGGCTTTGTTTCCTGATGAAGTAGCCCCAAGCAGAGGCAAGGAACATACACTTTCATCTGAAAGCATTTGCAAAGCTTCCACAGAACTCTTGAGTTTACTGGAATCTCAGCAAAATTTTTTCACCAGATCTTGATGATACTGGGCAGCAAAGATGAGTTTAGTGGTTGCACTTGGCTGCCCAAATTTCGTTCTTCAGGGTTGAAGCGTTCGTTTGCAGGAGTGCTTTGAATTTTCAGTTTCGCTTCCTTTTCCCTTATAGGGATACATGCATTTGGAACTGTATATCAAACATGGTTGGTGCTAGCTTCTTCAAACTTGACTCACTCCATTAGTTCACGGTGTGCTCTCTATGCTTTGTTCCCTGTGGTAGTAGCTCTAAGCAGAGGCAAGGAACATCCACTTTCATCTGAAAGCATTTGCAAAGCTTCCACAGAACTCTGAGTTTACTGGAATCTCAGCAAATATTTATTCACCCGAACTTGTTGATACTTAGCCGGAAAAATGTGTATACCAGTTGCACTTGGCTGCCCCAATTTCGTTTTTCAGTTTGAAGCATTCATTTTCAGGAACACTTTATTTTTAGGTTTGAATTCCTTTCCCCCTATATGGATACATGAATTTGGAACTGTAAATCAATCATGGTTTGTGCTAGCTGCTTGAAACTTGACTCAGTCAATGAGTTCTCAGTGTGCTCTCTATGGATTTCTCCCTGTGAAAGTAGCCGTAAGCAAAGGCAAGGAAATACACTTTCATTTTAAAGCGTTTGCAGAGCTCCCACAGAACTCTTAGTTTACAAGAATATCAGAAAAAAGATTTTCACCCATTCTTGTTGATACTTGGCAGGAAAGATCGCTATACCAGTTGCACTTGGCTTCCCAAATTTCATTCTTCTAGGTTCAACTGTTCCTTTCCAGGAACACTTTGAATTTTTAGGTTTCACTTCGTTTTCCCCTATAGGGATACATGCATTTGGAACTCTAAATGAAACACGGATTTTGCTAGCGGCTTGAAACTTGACACACTCGATTAGTTCTCAGTGTGGTCTCTATGCTTTGTTCCCTGTTGAAGTAGCTCTAAACAGAGACAATGAAAATACACTTTCATTGGAAAGTGTTTGCAGAGCTTCCGTAGAACTATGAGTTTACTGGAATCTCAGCTAATATTTTTTCACCCGATCTTCTTGATATTCGACAGGAGAGATAAGTATACAAGTTGTCCTTGGCTGTTCCAATTTCGTGCTTCTCGATTGAAACGTTCGTTTGCAGGACAACTTCGAATTTTTAGGTTTCACTTCATTTCCCCCTATAGGGATACATGCATTTGGAACTCTAAATCAAACACGGTTTTTGCTGTGTGCTTGTAACTTGACTCACTCAACTAGTTCTCAGTGCACTCTCTATGCATTGTTCCCTGTTGAAGTAGCCCTAAGCATAGGCAAGGAAAACACACTTTCTTTGGAAAGTATTCACCGAGCTTCCAAAAAACTCAGAGATTACTGAAACCTCAGCAAATATTTTGTCACCCTATCTTGTTGATACTTGGTAGGAAAAATGTGTTTACCAGTTGCACTTGGCTGCACAAATTTTGTTCTGCGAGGTTGAAACATTCCTTTGCAGGATGACTTTGAATATTTAGGTTTTACTACATTTTCCCCTATAGGGATACATGCTTTTGAAAATCTAAATCAAACACGGTTTGTGCTAGCTGCTTGAAATTTGACTCACTGAATGAATTCTCATTGTGCTCTCTATGCTCTGTTACCGGTTTATGTACCCCTACGCAGAGCAAAGAAAAATAGACTTTCATTGGAAAGTGTTTGGAGAGCATCCACAGAACTCAGAGTTTACCGCACTCTCAGCAAATATTTTTTCACCCGATCTTGTTGATACTTGGCAGCAAAAATGAGTATATGGGTTGCACTTGGCAGCCCAAATTTCGTAATCTTATGTTGAAGAGTTCCTTTGCAGGAACACTTTGAATTTTTAAGTTTAACTTCTTTTTTCCCTATATGAATACATGCATTTGGAATGCTAAATCAAACACAGTTTGTGATACCTGTTTGAAACTTGGCTCACTCAATTAGTTCTCAGTGCACTCACTATGCATTGTCCCCTGCTGAAGTATCCCCAAGCAGAGGCAAGGAAAATACGCTTTCTTATGGAAGTGTTTGCAGAGCTTCCACAAAACTCCCAAGTTTACTGGAATTTCAGCGAATATTTTTTCACTTGATCTTGTTGATCCTAGGTAAGAAAGATGAGTATACCAGTTGCATTTGGCTGCCAAAACTTCGTTCTTCTAAGTTGAAGCATTTGCTTTCAGGAAGACATTGAATTTTGGGGGTTTCTCTTCATTTTAACCTATAGGAATACATGCATTTGGAACTCTAAATCAAACACTGTTTGTGCTAGCTGCTTGAAGCTTGACTCACTCAACTAGTTCCTGGTGTGCTCTCTGTGCTTTGTTCCCTGTTGAAGTGGCCCTAAGTGGAGGCGAGGAACATAGGCTTTCCTTCGAAAGCATTTACAGAGCTTCAACAGAGCTCCAAGTTAACTGGAATCTCTGCAAATATTTACTCACCTGATCTTGATGATCCTTGTCAGGAAAGATGAATATACCAGTTGCACTTAGCTACCCAAATTTCGTTCTTCTAGGTTGAAAAGTCCGTTTGCAGGAACACTTTGAATTTTTAGGTTTCACTTCACTTTTCCTTATAGGGACGTATGCATTTGGAATTATAAATCAAACACGGTTTATGCTAGCTGCTTGAAACTGAAACTCACTCAACTAGTTCTCAGTGCGATCTCTATGCTTTGTTTTCTGTTGAAGTAACCCTAAGCAGAGGCAAGGGAAAGAAACTTTCATTTGAAAGCATTTGCAGTGATTCCACAGAACTTTGAGTTTCCTGGAATCTGAGCAAATATTTTTTCACCCTAACTTGTTGTTACTCGACAGGAAAGATAAGTATACCGGTTGCATTTGGCTGCCCAAATTTAGATCTTCTAGGTTGAATAGTTCGTTTGCAGGAATACTTTGAAATTGTAGGTTTCACTTCATTTTCCCCTATAGGGATACATGCATTTGGAACTCTAACTCAAACACGGTTTGTACTAGCTGCATGAAACTTGACTCACTCAGTTAGTTCTCAGTGCACTCTCTAGGCTTTGTTTCCTGATGAAGTAGCCCCAAGCAGAGGCAAGGAACATACACTTTCGTCTGAAAGCGTTTGCAAAGCTTCCACAGAACTTTTGAGTTTACTGGAATCTCAGCAAAATTTTTTCACCAGATCTTGATGATACTGGGCAGCAAAGATGAGTTTAGTGGTTGCACTTGGCTGCCCAAATTTCGTTCTTCAGGGTTGAAGCGTTCGTTTGCAGGAGCGCTTTGAATTTTCAGTTTCGCTTCCTTTTCCCTTATAGGGATACATGCATTTGGAACTGTATATCAAACATGGTTTGTGCTAGCTTCTTCAAACTTGACTCACTCCATTAGCTCGCGGTGTGCTCTCTATGCTTTGTTCCCTGTGGTAGTAGCTCTAAGCAGAGGCAAGGAACATACACTTTCATCTGAAAGCATTTGCAAAGCTTCCACAGAACTCTGAGTTTCCTGGAATCTCAGCAAATATTTATTCACCCGAACTTGTTGATACTTAGCCGGAAAAATGTGTATACCAGTTGCACTTGGCTGCCCCAATTTCGTTTTTCAGTTTGAAGCATTCATTTTCAGGAACACTTTATTTTTAGGTTTGAATTCCTTTCCCCCTATATGGATACATGAATTTGGAACTGTAAATCAATCATGGTTTGTGCTAGCTGCTTGAAACTTGACTCAGTCAATGAGTTCTCAGTGTGCTCTCTATGCATTTCTCCCCATGAAAGTAGCCGTAAGCAAAGGCAAGGAAATACACTTTCATTTTAAAGCGTTTGCAGAGCTCCCACAGAACTCTTAGTTTACAAGAATATCAGAAAAAAGATTTTCACCCATTCTTGTTGATACTTGGCAGGAAAGATCGCTATACCAGTTGCACTTGGCTTCCCAAATTTCATTCTTCTAGGTTCAACTGTTCCTTTCCAGGAACACTTTGAATTTTTAGGTTTCACTTCATTTTCCCCTATAGGGATACATGCATTTGGAACTCTAAATGAAACACGGATTTTGCTAGCGGCTTGAAACTTGACACACTCGATTAGTTCTCAGTGTGGTCTCTATGCTTTGTTCCCTGTTGAAGTAGCTCTAAACAGAGACAATGAAAATACACTTTCATTGGAAAGTGTTTGCAGAGCTTCCGTAGAACTATGAGTTTACTGGAATCTCAGCTAATATTTTTTCACCCGATCTTCTTGATATTCTGTCGCGACCCCTTGCCCGCAAGGAAGACGCAACTCCGAAATCTTCTCTCAGTAGTTTTATTCGGGCCCTTGATATTTATTATTCTTTCTTCTTCTCTCTCTCCCGGATGCCCTCCCAGCCTTAATAAAGCATCCCAAGCCCCAATGGAAAGCTGCCGCGTGGAACTCTCTCACAGGGTGGCGAAAAATCATGTGCCAACTCTCTCAGATAAGGAGTTGTTTGTCACATACCACAGCGGAGCCAGCGCCATCTCGTAATGGCGACCATAGTCTGCAGAAACGGCAGAAGCGGCTCACCACAGTTCCCCCTTTCTGTTTTATTAAAACAATACAGGCGAGAGTAGAGGTCCTATCCCACTGTGCAGAAGTGGCTGCATAGTATGGCTCAGTCCTAAGGAGGGCCCTTCCCCAGATCCGAGGCCATATCAGCCGACGCCTTTTTTCGTGGGGCGGGGCGTGGACGCGTCTAACCCGCATGCAATAGGACATGCTCTCCTTGAGGTCCACGTCAAGGATCACTCAAGTGCAGTGCCTTGCCTCGCATCCTGTATCGTGACGATGGTGGACGAAGGGGGATAGCTGAGGCTGAACTGTGGCTGCATTAATGACAAACAAGTTGACAGCACCCTGAAAGAAAGGCACGGACTTTAAAGCGATAGTAAAGCACTAGTGTGGAAACCCATCTGCGTGCAATGGCAGTAAAACCGGCAGAGTGCAAGGGCTTTCCAACACTAAGAAAATAACAAGGAAAGTCATGTCGATCCCAGTGCAATGTTATAATAACTTGGGGTGCAACTACCATGACAAAGGTTTACTGTTTAAGATGCGCAAGCCAGACTTGAGGTGAGTTGCCATTTTCTAAAGCTGCAAGAGCTTGTATGATCATAGCCTTTTCTTGTGCATGGCGAGTTTTAAGGCGACAGAGAAACCACAAACAAAGTATAACACTGAAGCAACACATTGCACCAAAAATGCCTACTCCCACCCACTCTTTGAAGAAGGAAAAAGCAGAAGATATCCAATCGGTGAATTGACCCAAAGTCACTGGTTCGACACGGGTACTGTTCAAGACAGCAATCTGAGTTAGTTGAGACTGGATCAAGTTTTCTGCTGCCAAGGACCAGGTTCCGGATAGATATTCCCCGATGATGCGGGAGGCATTTCTGGAATCATTAAATCTGACAGAGGTTATACATAAATGTGCACGTTGGTCAACACAACCCAAAAGCACTAAGTCAGCCAATTCTTCTACCTGAGCTTGGAGTAAATCTATCCTTTGGTTGGCAGCTAAAATCCCTGACAAAATATGTTGATTAATTGAATTTTGGGATTCAAGTATGGTGGAAGTTTGTTGAACAACTTGATTAATAGTGGCAGCAGTTTGTACTTGACTGGCCATGGCCACTCCAGCTGTAACTGCTGCAGCAGCAGACACTGCCACAGCTGTCACTATAGCTGCCGTAATTCCAAAATCTCTATGGACTCTAAGTAGTTCAACAATGGGGAATTTATCTGGGTCCGCAGTGACTGGGATTGGGACAAAGGTTGGAATTTTCATAACCACTGCTACAGTCCAAGAACCATTCCAACACTCAGATAAGAGACAGGTAACACTAGAACAATCCAGCATCCCCGACGAGGTATTGTTAGCCAAAAGGAGCAAGAACGGGGATTGGACGCAGACCATTGCAGGAGGCAATGTAGCATTATGTAGCAAAGAGTTGAGCGAAACAGATGTGAGCCTATTACCTCGTTCACTTTTCCTAACAGTGCCAGAAACATTAGCCAGCCAGGTTTTGGCTCCTAGCAATTGAGCCAATGCAGAAATATCAGCTGAAGCCCCCTTCTCATTGGAAATCAGCCATTGAAACCAGGACCAACCTACTCCTGTAGAGGAGTTGGCACTATGGTTAAAATTATAAACATACCTCTTAAGAGAGGGGGAAAAGGAGAAACCCTTAGTAACTTGAAGTTTCTCCCAAGAATGATCCTGACAAGGCGTAAATGTTGGGGGGAAACCAAGATTAGGGGTACAGTAAGGAGAGGCCTTGAAATGAGTGGCATTGTAAGTACTATTAGAAGAAGGAGGCACTGGGATTAGTACCTTGGAGATCATGGCCAAGGTAGTTATGTTTAAAGCAGAGCTATTTACAGGGGTCCCTGAACCTGATTGCTTCCCCGAAACTACTTGGCTCAGTACAGCATTAATAATACTCCCTGAGACCTGCTTGGACCGCAATGGGTCCTCCCAGTTAGTCAGATTTTTGGTCTTAAGGCTAATGCAATTAGCGTTTCCAAGGCTGAAACAAAAAACTCCTGTGAGATTAACCTGAGATCGATTAAAAATGCTTTCCACGTCCCCTCTAGGAGAGGCACAGGGAGCAGACATCTCACATGAGGTAGAGAAAAGAGTGGGGAGGACACTAGAACTACCATGAACCGGCATCGGCATTGGCCAAGCCCGTGCCACTGCCCACCACTGCATTGGTGTCGTCTGTGCCATCGGCACCAGCACCAGAACCAGAGCACGTAGCAGAGTGAAGATCCTCATCACAGGGTTGCTGTGGTATCTCTTGTTGCTGGTCGGTTGATGTCAAGACTCTTCTTGTCAGGCGTTCAGGGACCCACAACGGCTCCGTGCGATCCTGGGGAAAAACACATACAGATCCTCGTGCCCATGTCAGCACGGGGTCGGGGCCGTTCCATTGGCCTGTAAGAACATCCTTCCACTTAACATAACCAATCACAGAGGGCTGAGGGGACACATGTCTATCAGCCACAGAGCGACCATGAATATCCAAATTTAAAAAATTAATGGTAAAGAGAGCTAAGGACAGGCGTTCTTTAGGAGTGTGTTCAGCTCCTATTCCCCCTTTTTGTTTTTGTAAAGTTTCCTTTAAGGTGCGATGAGCACGCTCAACAATGCCTTGTCCTTGAGGATTGTAAGGCAGACCATGAGTAAGTTGCACTCCCATGGTAGAACAAAAGGATGTAAATTGTCTGCCAGTATAAGCAGGTCCATTATCAGTCTTAAGGGATGCAGGAGCACCCCATGCTGCCCATGCTTCTAGGCAATGAGTGATAACATTACGTGCCTTCTCTCCCGACAAAGCAGAGGCATGAATAACTCCAGAGCACGTATCAACAGAAACATGTACATACTTGAGGTTACCAAAGTCAGGTATGTGCGTCACATCCATTTGCCAGACAACCAATGGTTTTAATCCCCGTGGGTTCACTCCATAAGTAGGGGGATGAAGAAATGTGACACAATGAGGACATTGTAATACTATCTGACGAGCATCCGCTCTTGAAATGGAAAAACGCCTGCGCAGCGTTAAAGCATTAACATGGAAATTTTGGTGAAATAATTTAGCCCCCTCTAAGGAGGAAGCCAAGCATATCAACTGGCCTCTAGTGGCTGAGTCCGCACAGGCATTACCCTGTGATAACGGACCAGGAAGAGAAGTATGAGCCCGTATGTGCATTGGATAAAAGGGAGCAGTGCGGCTACAGATAAGTTGTTGAAGCTGATTAAAGTAAGCAGATACATTATGGGCATTACTAATAGCTCCCACGGCCTCCAGGACTTTGAGTGCTTGTACCACATAAATGGAGTCCGAGATAAGATTAAAAGGAAAAGAACACTGTTTAAAAACCTCAATAACAATTTGCAGTTCAACCCATTGTGGATTACCAGGAGCAAATTGATGCTGAACAGGGGGAGAATCATTAATTACATAAGCTCCCATTCCAGACTTGGAACCATCAGTGAAAATATTAACAGCCCCCGGAATTGGATTGGGTGAAGTTACCTTAGGGAAAATGATGGGATGTTCTTTAACAAAATGGAGTAATGGATGGGAAGGGTAATGATTATCAATAGCCCCTTGAAACGAGCAACATAGAATAGCCCAGTTGTCTAGAGTAGCACACAAAACATTAAGTTGAGCCTTAGTATAGGGTATAATAAGAGAAGAAGGTGATTGTCCAAAAAATTGAATGCTTTGGTGAATCCCTTTAAGTGCTAACGCTGCAACAGCGTCAGGATAGTATTCTAAAGATTTTCCTGGGGATATATGTGGATGGATCCATAGTAAAGGCCCATCTTGCCACAGTACTCCAGTAGGCTGCCGCATAGTGGCAAGCACACATAACTGGAAAGATTTATCACTTTGGAGCCTGCATAGAGTAGCATGTTGTATGGCTTCTTCTACTGTTGTAAGGGCCGCTCTAGCCTCTTTGGTGAGGCTACGAGGAGAAGCAAGATCTGGATCACCCTTAAGGGTAGCATACAAAGGCTGGAGCACACCATTAGGAATATGTAAATATCCCCTTATCCAATTAATATCTCCCAACAGTTTTTGAAAATCATTCAGAGTTTGGAGATCTTGAGTTCTTATGGTGATTTTTTGTGGTTTTAGTTTATCATACCCAATTATTGCTCCCAAATACTCAATAGAATTCCCCGTTTGAACCTTTTCAGGTGCAATATGTAGCCCATATTGAGCTAACAGCTTTACTAAGTCTTTATAGGCCTCATTAACTATCTGCTCTAATTTAGCGGCCAATAACACATCATCCATATAATGAATAATCTTGATGGAGGGATACTTATGTCTGAGAGGTGCAAGTGCCTTTCCCACATACATCTGGCACATTGTGGGACTATTAGCCATTCCCTGTGGCAACACTACCCACTCAAACCTAAGATCTGGCTCCTCGTGGTTACACGAGGGAAGGGTGAAAGCAAAACGTTGTGAGTCTTTAGGATGCAAAGGAATAGAAAAGAAACAGTCTTTAATGTCAATAGCAATAATATGCCAGCCCTGAGGAATAGAGGAGAGCAGAGGTAGCCCTCTTTGAATGGGCCCCATAAGTTGCATTTGAGCATTAACTGCTCGTAAATCATGTAGTAGGCGCCACTTTCCTGATTTTTTCCTAATAACAAATATGGGAGTATTCCATGGAGAAGTAGAAGGTTGGATGTGACCCAAGTTTAGTTGTTCTTTAATTAAATTATGGGCCGCTGCCAATTTAACCGAGGGAAGAGGCCACTGAGGCACCCAAACAGGCTCCTCGGTGAGCCATGTTATGGGTATTTGAGCCCCAGTGGCCCCTAGGAAAAACCCAGACCAAATCTGTTAAGCTTTTGATGACCTTGCACAGGATGCCTACACCCCTGTAGGTGTTTTCCTAGTCCTAGACCTGGCCTATACCCCATATTTTGCATAATCTGTTGAGACACCGGAGAATAGTCATTACTAAGAGTAAACCCCATGTCTTTCATCAGATCACGACCCCATAAAGAGATAGGTAAATCAAGTACATAAGGCTGAAAGGTGCCATTGTGTCCTTCTGGGTCCTTCCAAGATAGATGTCTACAGCTGATTTGAGGGGCTTGGGCATATCCCAAACCTCTTAGTGATTGATCTGAGAGCTGCACCGGCCACCCCTTTGACCAGTCCTTTTGTGCTATTATACTACGATCTGCTCCAGTATCTAGCAATCCCAAAATTGATTTGCCTTCTATGGTTAAGTTTAAAGTAGGACGGTCATTCATATCTAAGGACAAATAAACAGAATTCCCTCCAGTGACTCCAATCTCATCACTTGTCCTTGAAAAGGAATCAGCAGGAAAGCGGGTATGCAGACTGGGTAGAATTAGCAATTGAGCAATCCGGTCTCCTGGGGAAATGGACACAATACCCTTTGGAGCTTCCACCATAACCTTTACTGATCCTACAGTATCAGGACTAATGACTCCAGGAAAGACATGAAGACCTTGTAATATAGAGGATGCACGTCCAATTAGCAAGCCTACAGTGCCAGGTGGTAAAGGTCCTTTGAATTTAGTTTCCACCAATTGGACTCCCATCTTAGGTGTTAGTACGAGTCTAGAGGTGGAACAGAGGTCCAATCCCGCGGCACCTGTAGTGGCTCTCCGCGTCTCATGGGATGGCGTAGAGATGGCCATGTCTCGGGTTTGGGTGTGACATTCTCCATTGCCCCATATATTTGTGGGCCCTGAGGTCGGGGGCCCCTTCGGCCGTTTTTTGGCCCAGCTGAAACAGGCTGTCCATAGATGTCCCACACTGATCTACACTCTTTTGCCCAATGCTTTCCCTTTTTACATTTTGGACACAGCCCCGGTTGACGAAGGCCATTGGAAGGGCCACCGCGAGGGGGTCCAGTAAAATTATCTTTTTTAGGACATTCACGTCTGAAATGACCAGGTTGACCACAATGGAAGCATGTTCCGGCACCAGGACTGCCCCCTTTTGCCATCCGAAGGACAGCAGCTGCAAGACCTGCATTAGTTAAAGGTCCTCCAATCTCTCTACACACTTTCATCCATGCTTCTATGCCCTTATTTTTATAAGGAGTGATTGCTGCTTTACATTCCTTAGTGCACTGCTCAAAGACCAATTGCTTGATAAGGGGCATGGCTCTATCAGGATCCCCAAAAATCTTTCCAGCGGCATCCACCATCCTTGCTACAAAATCTGAAAAGGGTTCTGTAGGGCCTTGTAAAATCTTGGTCAAATTACCAGACACCTCTCCTCTATTTGGAAGCGACTTCCATGCCCGAATGCAAATGTTGTTAATTTGATCATATGCCTCAAGAGGAAATCCTGTCTGTTGATTTGCAAATCTACCCTGCCCTAAGAGCATATCCTTGTCCCAATGGGGATGTCCCGCCGCATGGTTTTGGGCGGCCTGCTCTATTGCGCCCTCTAGCACGAATGCTCTCCAGTCCAGATATTTACCCGGGGAAACGCAAGCCCGAACAAGGCTAGCCCAATCAGAGGGAGTCATACAGTATCTAGATAGATTCTCCACCTGAGTCAGTGTGAAAGCAGCATCCACCCCATAAGTGCGCACAGACTCCGCCAGGGTCTTTACAATTTTAAAATCTAAGGGTTCATGGACTCTTCCCCTGTTGTCATCCTGAAAAACTGGATAAGCAAGACCCATCTCAGCGTGAACAGCCCTCCATGTTTGGGCATGGAAAGCTCTCCCCGAAGTGCCCCCACCATACGGCGGTGGATCCGGGGGATCGTTTTTCCTGAGCTCCTGTTTCTTTTTGTTCCCTTCTTCTGTAGCTAAACTCCCTAGCTGACAAGACAGCCTCCCGAGCTCTTCCTCCTCATCCTCCTCCTCCTCTGACCCACTTTCGCATGGGGGTGTACGCAGCGTACTGAGATCTGGATACAACCGTCTCCTCCCCCGTGTCATGCTCCGCACACTCCCCTCTTCTCGAGTCACTTCGCTTTCTGCCGTCTCCGACTTTTCCTCATGTAATCGCTCTAAAACCTCCTGTCCTTTAGCAAGTGCTTCCTGGCATCTGCCATCCGTAAGGCAACCACGGACCATTTTCCAAAGGGGTATCACCCCACCCTCTAACATGCCGTGCTCAGATGCAAAATCAAGATCTTTGCCTAATTTATCCCAACTAGGCGCAGTAAGGCTGCCCGAAAATGCAAACCACGGCGCAGCGATATCTACCTTTTGTAAAAATCTCTGTAGTGTACTATGCTTCACTTCCAGTCCCTTGGAACGTAACAGGCCATCTAGGGCCAGAAGAAGCGGACTTGAAGATGTGGCACCCATGACACAACGACAAAAAAAATACAGACAGCAGAAACACACTGACACAGCGAAAGAAACACAGAAAGCAAAAGCGAAAGTAGACGCAAAAGTACACGGCGCGGCTGCAATAAAATGCAAGGCTTCCTCTTTCATTACAGACAGAGGAGTTGCCCCACTTTCTTCGCGTATCCCACTTACCTGGGACTAACCCCGCTTTAATCGCGGATCCCCCTTACCTGGGGACTGACCCCGCTTTAATCGCGGATCCCCCTTACCTGGGGACTGACCCCGCTTTGATCGCGGATCCCACTTACCTGGGACTAACCGGTGCACCACCCTGACTACTGAGAGTTCTGATTTTCCCGGGTCTCGGCACCACTTGTCGCGACCCCTTGCCCACAAGGAAGACGCAACTCCGAAATCTTCTCTCAGTAGTTTTATTCGGGCCCTTGATATTTATTATTCTTTCTTCTTCTCTCTCTCCCGGATGCCCTCCCAGCCTTAATAAAGCATCCCAAGCCCCAATGCAAAGCTGCCGCGTGGAACTCTCTCACAGGGTGGCGAAAAATCATGTGCCAACTCTCTCAGATAAGGAGTTGTTTGTCACATACCACAGCGGAGCCAGCGCCATCTCGTAATGGCGACCATAGTCTGCAGAAACGGCAGAAGCGGCTCACCACAATATTCGACAGGAGAGATAAGTATACAAGTTGTCCTTGGCTGTTCCAATTTCGTGCTTCTCGATTGAAACGTTCGTTTGCAGGACAACTTTGAATTTTTAGGTTTCACTTCATTTTCCCCTATAGGGATACATGCATTTGGAACTCTAAATCAAACACGGTTTTTGCTGTGTGCTTGTAACTTGACTCACTCAACTAGTTCTCAGTGCACTCTCTATGCATTGTTCCCTGTTGGAGTAGCCCTAAGCAGAGGCAAGGAAAACACACTTTCTTTGGAAAGTATTCACCGAGCTTCCAAAAAACTCAGAGATTACTGAAACCTCAGCAAATATTTTGTCACCCTATCTTGTTGATACTTGGTAGGAAAAATGTGTATACCAGTTGCACTTGGCTGCACAAATTTTGTTCTGCGAGGTTGAAACATTCCTTTGCAGGATGACTTTGAATATTTAGGTTTTACTACATTTTCCCCTATAGGGATACATGCTTTTGAAAATCTAAATCAAACACGGTTTGTGCTAGCTGCTTGAAACTTGACTCACTGAATGAATTCTCATTGTGCTCTCTATGCTCTGTTACCGGTTTATGTACCCCTAAGCAGAGCAAAGAAAAATAGACTTTCATTGGAAAGTGTTTGGAGAGCATCCACAGAACTCAGAGTTTACCGCACTCTCAGCAAATATTTTTTCACCCGATCTTGTTGATACTTGGCAGCAAAAATGAGTATATGAGTTGCACTTGGCAGCCCAAATTTCGTAATCTTATGTTGAAGAGTTCCTTTGCAGGAACACTTTGAATTTTTAAGTTTAACTTCTTTTTTCCCTATATGAATACATGCATTTGGAATGCTAAATCAAACACAGTTTGTGATACCTGTTTGAAACTTGGCTCACTCAATTAGTTCTCAGTGCACTCACTATGCATTGTCCCCTGCTGAAGTATCCCCAAGCAGAGGCAAGGAAAATACGCTTTCTTATGGAAGTGTTTGCAGAGCTTCCACAAAACTCCCAAGTTTACTGGAATTTCAGCGAATATTTTTTCACTTGATCTTGTTGATACTAGGTAAGAAAGATGAGTATACCAGTTGCATTTGGCTGCCAAAACTTCGTTCTTCTAAGTTGAAGCATCTGATTTCAGGAAGACATTGAATTTTGGGGGTTTCTCTTCATTTTAACCTATAGGAATACATGCATTTGGAACTCTAAATCAAACACTGTTTGTGCTAGCTGCTTGAAGCTTGACTCACTCAACTAGTTCCTGGTGTGCTCTCTGTGCTTTGTTCCCTGTTGAAGTGGCCCTAAGTGGAGGCGAGGAACATAGGCTTTCCTTCGAAAGCATTTACAGAGCTTCAACAGAGCTCCAAGTTAACTGGAATCTCTGCAAATATTTACTCACCTGATCTTGATGATCCTTGTCAGGAAAGTTGAATATACCAGTTGCACTTAGCTACCCAAATTTCGTTCTTCTAGGTTGAAAAGTCCGTTTGCAGGAACACTTTGAATTTTTAGGTTTCACTTCACTTTTCCTTATAGGGACGTATGCATTTGGAATTATAAATCAAACACGGTTTATGCTAGCTGCTTGAAACTGAAACTCACTCAACTAGTTCTCAGTGCGATCTCTATGCTTTGTTTTCTGTTGAAGTAACCCTAAGCAGAGGCAAGGGAAAGAAACTTTCATTTGAAAGCATTTGCAGTGATTCCACAGAACTTTGAGTTTCCTGGAATCTGAGCAAATATTTTTTCACCCTAACTTGTTGTTACTCGACAGGAAAGATAAGTATACCGGTTGCATTTGGCTGCCCAAATTTAGATCTTCTAGGTTGAATAGTTCGTTTGCAGGAATACTTTGAAATTGTAGGTTTCACTTCATTTTCCCCTATAGGGATACATGCATTTGGAACTCTAACTCAAACACGGTTTGTACTAGCTGCATGAAACTTGACTCACTCAGTTAGTTCTCAGTGCACTCTCTATGCTTTGTTTCCTGATGAAGTAGCCCCAAGCAGAGGCAAGGAACATTCACTTTCATCTGAAAGCATTTGCAAAGCTTCCACAGAACTCTTGAGTTTACTGGAATCTCAGCAAAATTTTTTCACCAGATCTTGATGATACTGGGCAGCAAAGATGAGTTTAGTGGTTTCACTTGGCTGCCCAAATTTCGTTCTTCAGGGTTGAAGCGTTCGTTTGCAGGAGCGCTTTGAATTTTCAGTTTCGCTTCCTTTTCCCTTATAGGGATACATGCATTTGGAACTGTATATCAAACATGGTTTGTGCTAGCTTCTTCAAACTTGACTCACTCCATTAGTTCGTGGTGTGCTCTCTATGCTTTGTTCCCTGTGGTAGTAGCTCTAAGCAGAGGCAAGGAACATACACTTTCATCTGAAAGCATTTGCAAAGCTTCCACAGAACTCTGAGTTTACTGGAATCTCAGCAAATATTTATTCACCCGAACTTGTTGATACTTAGCCGGAAAAATGTGTATACCAGTTGCACTTGGCTGCCCCAATTTCGTTTTTCAGTTTGAAGCATTCATTTTCAGGAACACTTTATTTTTAGGTTTGAATTCCTTTCCCCCTATATGGATACATGAATTTGGAACTGTAAATCAATCATGGTTTGTGCTAGCTGCTTGAAACTTGACTCAGTCAATGAGTTCTCAGTGTGCTCTTTATGCATTTCTCCCTGTGAAAGTAGCCGTAAGAAAAGGCAAGGAAATACACTTTCATTTTAAAGCGTTTGCAGAGCTCCCACAGAACTCTTAGTTTACAAGAATATCAGAAAAAAGATTTTCACCCATTCTTGTTGATACTTGGCAGGAAAGATCGCTATACCAGTTGCACTTGGCTTCCCAAATTTCATTCTTCTAGGTTCAACTGTTCCTTTCCAGGAACACTTTGAATTTTTAGGTTTCACTTCGTTTTCCCCTATAGGGATACATACATTTGGAACTCTAAATGAAACACGGATTTTGCTAGCGGCTTGAAACTTGACACACTCGATTAGTTCTCAGTGTGGTCTCTATGCTTTGTTCCCTGTTGAAGTAGCTCTAAACAGAGACAATGAAAATACACTTTCATTGGAAAGTGTTTGCAGAGCTTCCGTAGAACTATGAGTTTACTGGAATCTCAGCTAATATTTTTTCACCCGATCTTCTTGATATTCGACAGGAGAGATAACTATACAAGTTGTACCTGGCTGGTCCAATTTCGTGCTTCTCGATTGAAACGTTCGTTTGCAGGACAACTTTGAATTTTTAGGTTTCACTTCATTTTCCCCTATAGGGATACATGCATTTGGAACTCTAAATCAAACACGGTTTTTGCTGTGTGCTTGTAACTTGACTCACTCAACTAGTTCTCAGTGCACTCTCTATGCATTGTTCCCTGTTGGAGTAGCCCTAAGCAGAGGCAAGGAAAACACACTTTCTTTGGAAAGTATTCACCGAGCTTCCAAAAAACTCAGAGATTACTGAAACCTCAGCAAATATTTTGTCACCCTATCTTGTTGATACTTGGTAGGAAAACTGTGTATACCAGTTGCACTTGGCTGCACAAATTTTGTTCTGCTAGGTTGAAACATTCCTTTGCAGGATGACTTTGAATATTTAGGTTTTACTACATTTTCCCCTATAGGGATACATGCTTTTGAAAATCTAAATCAAACACGGTTTGTGCTAGCTGCTTGAAACTTGACTCACTGAATGAATTCTCATTGTGCTCTCTATGCTCTGTTACCGGTTTATGTACCCCTAAGCAGAGCAAAGAAAAATAGACTTTCATTGGAAAGTGTTTGGAGAGCATCCACAGAACTCAGAGTTTACCGCACTCTCAGCAAATATTTTTTCACCCGATCTTGTTGATACTTGGCAGCAAAAATGAGTATATGAGTTGCACTTGGCAGCCCAAATTTCGTAATCTTATGTTGAAGAGTTCCTTTGCAGGAACACTTTGAATTTTTAAGTTTAACTTCTTTTTTCCCTATATGAATACATGCATTTGGAATGCTAAATCAAACACAGTTTGTGATACCTGTTTGAAACTTGGCTCACTCAATTAGTTCTCAGTGCACTCACTATGCATTGTCCCCTGCTGAAGTATCCCCAAGCAGAGGCAAGGAAAATACGCTTTCTTATGGAAGTGTTTGCAGAGCTTCCACAAAACTCCCAAGTTTACTGGAATTTCAGCGAATATTTTTTCACTTGATCTTGTTGATACTAGGTAAGAAAGATGAGTATACCAGTTGCATTTGGCTGCCAAAACTTCGTTCTTCTAAGTTGAAGCATTTGCTTTCAGGAAGACATTGAATTTTGGGGTTTCTCTTCATTTTAACCTATAGGAATACATGCATTTGGAACTCTAAATCAAACACTGTTTGTGCTAGCTGCTTGAAGCTTGACTCACTCAACTAGTTCCTGGTGTGCTCTCTGTGCTTTGTTCCCTGTTGAAGTGGCCCTAAGTGGAGGCGAGGAACATAGGCTTTCCTTCGAAAGCATTTACAGAGCTTCAACAGAGCTCCAAGTTAACTGGAATCTCTGCAAATATTTACTCACCTGGTCTTGATGATCCTTGTCAGGAAAGATGAATATACCAGTTGCACTTAGCTACCCAAATTTCGTTCTTCTAGGTTGAAAAGTCCGTTTGCAGGAACACTTTGAATTTTTAGGTTTCACTTCACTTTTCCTTATAGGGACGTATGCATTTGGAATTATAAATCAAACACGGTTTATGCTAGCTGCTTGAAACTGAAACTCACTCAACTAGTTCTCAGTGCGATCTCCATGCTTTGTTTTCTGTTGAAGTAACCCTAAGCAGAGGCAAGGGAAAGAAACTTTCATTTGAAAGCATTTGCAGTGATTCCACAGAACTTTGAGTTTCCTGGAATCTGAGCAAATATTTTTTCACCCTAACTTGTTGTTACTCGACAGGAAAGATAAGTATACCGGTTGCATTTGGCTGCCCAAATTTAGATCTTCTAGGTTGAATAGTTCGTTTGCAGGAATACTTTGAAATTGTAGGTTTCACTTCATTTTCCCCTATAGGGATACATGCATTTGGAACTCTAACTCAAACACGGTTTGTACTAGCTGCATGAAACTTGACTCACTCAGTTAGTTCTCAGTGCACTCTCTATGCTTTGTTTCCTGATGAAGTAGCCCCAAGCAGAGGCAAGGAACATACACTTTCGTCTGAAAGCATTTGCAAAGCTTCCACAGAACTCTTGAGTTTACTGGAATCTCAGCAAAATTTTTTCACCAGATCTTGATGATACTGGGCAGCAAAGATGAGTTTAGTGGTTTCACTTGGCTGCCCAAATTTCGTTCTTCAGGGTTGAAGCGTTCGTTTGCAGGAGCGCTTTGAATTTTCAGTTTCGCTTCCTTTTCCCTTATAGGGATACATGCATTTGGAACTGTATATCAAACATGGTTTGTGCTAGCTTCTTCAAACTTGACTCACTCCATTAGTTCGTGGTGTGCTCTCTATGCTTTGTTCCCTGTGGTAGTAGCTCTAAGCAGAGGCAAGGAACATACACTTTCATCTGAAAGCATTTGCAAAGCTTCCACAGAACTCTTGAGTTTACTGGAATCTCAGCAAAATTTTTTCACCAGATCTTGATGATACTGGGCAGCAAAGATGAGTTTAGTGGTTGCACTTGGCTGCCCAAATTTCGTTCTTCAGGGTTGAAGCGTTCGTTTGCAGGAGCGCTTTGAATTTTCAGTTTCGCTTCCTTTTCCCTTATAGGGATACATGCATTTGGAACTGTATATCAAACATGGTTTGTGCTAGCTTCTTCAAACTTGACTCACTCCATTAGTTCGTGGTGTGCTCTCTATGCTTTGTTCCCTGTGGTAGTAGCTCTAAGCAGAGGCAAGGAACATACACTTTCATCTGAAAGCATTTGCAAAGCTTCCACAGAACTCTGAGTTTACTGGAATCTCAGCAAATATTTATTCACCCGAACTTGTTGATACTTAGCCGGAAAAATGTGTATACCAGTTGCACTTGGCTGCCCCAATTTCGTTTTTCAGTTTGAAGCATTCATTTTCAGGAACACTTTATTTTTAGGTTTGAATTCCTTTCCCCCTATATGGATACATGAATTTGGAACTGTAAATCAATCATGGTTTGTGCTAGCTGCTTGAAACTTGACTCAGTCAATGAGTTCTCAGTGTGCTCTCTATGGATTTCTCCCTGTGAAAGTAGCCGTAAGCAAAGGCAAGGAAATACACTTTCATTTTAAAGCGTTTGCAGAGCTCCCACAGAACTCTTAGTTTACAAGAATATCAGAAAAAAGATTTTCACCCATTCTTGTTGATACTTGGCAGAAAAGATCGCTATACCAGTTGCACTTGGCTTCCCAAATTTCATTCTTCTAGGTTCAACTGTTCCTTTCCAGGAACACTTTGAATTTTTAGGTTTCACTTCGTTTTCCCCTATAGGGATACATGCATTTGGAACTCTAAATGAAACACGGATTTTGCTAGCGGCTTGAAACTTGACACACTCGATTAGTTCTCAGTGTGGTCTCTATGCTTTGTTCCCTGTTGAAGTAGCTCTAAACAGAGACAATGAAAATACACTTTCATTGGAAAGTGTTTGCAGAGCTTCCGTAGAACTATGAGTTTACTGGAATCTCAGCTAATATTTTTTCACCCGATCTTCTTGATATTCGACAGGAGAGATAAGTATACAAGTTGTCCTTGGCTGTTCCAATTTCGTGCTTCTCGATTGAAACGTTCGTTTGCAGGACAACTTTGAATTTTTAGGTTTCACTTCATTTTCCCCTATAGGGATACATGCATTTGGAACTCTAAATCAAACACGGTTTTTGCTGTGTGCTTGTAACTTGACTCACTCAACTAGTTCTCAGTGCACTCTCTATGCATTGTTCCCTGTTGAAGTAGCCCTAAGATGAGGCAAGGAAAACACACTTTCTTTGGAAAGTATTCACCGAGCTTCCAAAAAACTCAGAGATTACTGAAACCTCAGCAAATATTTTGTCACCCTATCTTGTTGATACTTGGTAGGAAAAATGTGTATACCAGTTGCACTTGGCTGCACAAATTTTGTTCTGCTAGGTTGAAACATTCCTTTGCAGGATGACTTTGAATATTTAGGTTTTACTACATTTTCCCCTATAGGGATACATGCTTTTGAAAATCTAAATCAAACACGGTTTGTGCTAGCTGCTTGAAACTTGACTCACTGAATGAATTCTCATTGTGCTCTCTATGCTCTGTTACCGGTTTATGTACCCCTAAGCAGAGCAAAGAAAAATAGACTTTCATTGGAAGGTGTTTGGAGAGCATCCACAGAACTCAGAGTTTACCGCACTCTCAGCAAATATTTTTTCACCCGATCTTGTTGATACTTGGAAGCAAAAATGAGTATATGAGTTGCACTTGGCAGCCCAAATTTCGTAATCTTATGTTGAAGAGTTCCTTTGCAGGAACACTTTGAATTTTTAAGTTTAACTTCTTTTTTCCCTATATGAATACATGCATTTGGAATGCTAAATCAAACACAGTTTGTGATACCTGTTTGAAACTTGGCTCAGTCAATTAGTTCTCAGTGCACTCACTATGCATTGTCCCCTGCTGAAGTATCCCCAAGCAGAGGCAAGGAAAATACGCTTTCTTATGGAAGTGTTTGCAGAGCTCCCACAAAACTCCCAAGTTTACTGGAATTTCAGCGAATATTTTTTCACTTGATCTTGTTGATACTAGGTAAGAAAGATGAGTATACCAGTTGCATTTGGCTGCCAAAACTTCGTTCTTCTAAGTTGAAGCATTTGCTTTCAGGAAGACATTGAATTTTGGGGGTTTCTCTTCATTTTAACCTATAGGAATACATGCATTTGGAACTCTAAATCAAACACTGTTTGTGCTAGCTGCTTGAAGCTTGACTCACTCAACTAGTTCCTGGTGTGCTCTCTGTGCTTTGTTCCCTGTTGAAGTGGCCCTAAGTGGAGGCGAGGAACATAGGCTTTCCTTCGAAAGCATTTACAGAGCTTCAACAGAGCTCCAAGTTAACTGGAATCTCTGCAAATATTTACTCACCTGATCTTGATGATCCTTGTCAGGAAAGATGAATATACCAGTTGCACTTAGCTACCCAAATTTCGTTCTTCTAGGTTGAAAAGTCCGTTTGCAGGAACACTTTGAATTTTTAGGTTTCACTTCACTTTTCCTTATAGGGACGTATGCATTTGGAATTATAAATCAAACACGGTTTATGCTAGCTGCTTGAAACTGAAACTCACTCAACTAGTTCTCAGTGCGATCTCTATGCTTTGTTTTCTGTTGAAGTAACCCTAAGCAGAGGCAAGGGAAAGAAACTTTCATTTGAAAGCATTTGCAGTGATTCCACAGAACTTTGAGTTTCCTGGAATCTGAGCAAATATTTTTTCACCCTAACTTGTTGTTACTCGACAGGAAAGATAAGTATACCGGTTGCATTTGGCTGCCCAAATTTAGATCTTCTAGGTTGAATAGTTCGTTTGCAGGAATACTTTGAAATTGTAGGTTTCACTTCATTTTCCCCTATAGGGATACATGCATTTGGAACTCTAACTCAAACACGGTTTGTACTAGCTGCATGAAACTTGACTCACTCAGTTAGTTCTCAGTGCACTCTCTATGCTTTGTTTCCTGATGAAGTAGCCCCAAGCAGAGGCAAGGAACATACACTTTCATCTGAAAGCATTTGCAAAGCTTCCACAGAACTCTTGAGTTTACTGGAATCTCAGCAAAATTTTTTCACCAGATCTTGATGATACTGGGCAGCAAAGATGAGTTCAGTGGTTTCACTTGGCTGCCCACATTTCGTTCTTCTGGGTTGAAGCGTTCGTTTGCAGGAGCGCTTTGCATTTTCAGTTTCGCTTCCTTTTCCCTTATAGGGATACATGCATTTGGAACTGTATATCAAACATGGTTTGTGCTAGCTTCTTCAAACTTGACTCACTCCATTAGTTCGTGGTGTGCTCTCTATGCTTTGTTCCCTGTGGTAGTAGCTCTAAGCAGAGGCAAGGAACATACACTTTCATCTGAAAGCATTTGCAAAGCTTCCACAGAACTCTGAGTTTACTGGAATCTCAGCAAATATTTATTCACCCGAACTTGTTGATACTTAGCCGGAAAAATGTGTATACCAGTTGCACTTGGCTGCCCCAATTTCGTTTTTCAGTTTGAAGCATTCATTTTCAGGAACACTTTATTTTTAGGTTTGAATTCCTTTCCCCCTATATGGATACATGAATTTGGAACTGTAAATCAATCATGGTTTGTGCTAGCTGCTTGAAACTTGACTCAGTCAATGAGTTCTCAGTGTGCTCTCTATGCATTTCTCCCTGTGAAAGTAGCCTTAAGCAAAGGCAAGGAAATACACTTTCATTTTAAAGCGTTTGCAGAGCTCCCACAGAACTCTTAGTTTACAAGAATATCAGAAAAAAGATTTTCACCCATTCTTGTTGATACTTGGCAGGAAAGATCGCTATACCAGTTGCACTTGGCTTCCCAAATTTCATTCTTCTAGGTTCAACTGTTCCTTTCCAGGAACACTTTGAATTTTTAGGTTTCACTTCGTTTTCCCCTATAGGGATACATGCATTTGGAACTCTAAATGAAACACGGATTTTGCTAGCGGCTTGAAACTTGACACACTCGATTAGTTCTCAGTGTGGTCTCTATGCTTTGTTCCCTGTTGAAGTAGCTCTAAACAGAGACAATGAAAATACACTTTCATTGGAAAGTGTTTGCAGAGCTTCCGTAGAACTATGAGTTTACTGGAATCTCAGCTAATATTTTTTCACCCGATCTTCTTGATATTCGACAGGAGAGATAAGTATACAAGTTGTCCTTGGCTGTTCCAATTTCGTGCTTCTCGATTGAAACGTTCGTTTGCAGGACAACTTTGAATTTTTAGGTTTCACTTCATTTTCCCCTATAGGGATACATGCATTTGGAACTCTAAATCAAACACGGTTTTTGCTGTGTGCTTGTAACTTGACTCACTCAACTAGTTCTCAGTGCACTCTCTATGCATTGTTCCCTGTTGGAGTAGCCCTAAGCAGAGGCAAGGAAAACACACTTTCTTTGGAAAGTATTCACCGAGCTTCCAAAAAACTCAGAGATTACTGAAACCTCAGCAAATATTTTGTCACCCTATCTTGTTGATACTTGGTAGGAAAAATGTGTATACCAGTTGCTCTTGGCTGCACAAATTTTGTTCTGCTAGGTTGAAACATTCCTTTGCAGGATGACTTTGAATATTTAGGTTTTACTACATTTTCCCCTATAGGGATACATGCTTTTGAAAATCTAAATCAAACACGGTTTGTGCAAGCTGCTTGAAACTTGACTCACTGAATGAATTCTCATTGTGCTCTCTATGCTCTGTTACCGGTTTATGTACCCCTAAGCAGAGCAAAGAAAAATAGACTTTCATTGGAAAGTGTTTGGAGAGCATCCACAGAACTCAGAGTTTACCGCACTCTCAGCAAATATTTTTTCACCCGATCTTGTTGATACTTGGCAGCAAAAATGAGTATATGAGTTGCACTTGGCAGCCCAAATTTCGTAATCTTATGTTGAAGAGTTCCTTTGCAGGAACACTTTGAATTTTTAAGTTTAACTTCTTTTTTCCCTATATGAATACATGCATTTGGAATGCTAAATCAAACACAGTTTGTGATACCTGTTTGAAACTTGGCTCACTCAATTAGTTCTCAGTGCACTCACTATGCATTGTCCCCTGCTGAAGTATCCCCAAGCAGAGGCAAGGAAAATACGCTTTCTTATGGAAGTGTTTGCAGAGCTTCCACAAAACTCCCAAGTTTACTGGAATTTCAGCGAATATTTTTTCACTTGATCTTGTTGATACTACGTAAGAAAGATGAGTATACCAATTGCATTTGGCTGCCAAAACTTCGTTCTTCTAAGTTGAAGCATTTGCTTTCAGGAAGACATTGAATTTTGGGGGTTTCTCTTCATTTTAACCTATAGGAATACATGCATTTGGAACTCTAAATCAAACACTGTTTGTGCTAGCTGCTTGAAGCTTGACTCACTCAACTAGTTCCTGGTGTGCTCTCTGTGCTTTGTTCCCTGTTGAAGTGGCCCTAAGTGGAGGCGAGGAACATAGGCTTTCCTTCGAAAGCATTTACAGAGCTTCAACAGAGCTCCAAGTTAACTGGAATCTCTGCAAATATTTACTCACCTGATCTTGATGATCCTTGTCAGGAAAGATGAATATACCAGTTGCACTTAGCTACCCAAATTTCGTTCTTCTAGGTTGAAAAGTCCGTTTGCAGGAACACTTTGAATTTTTAGGTTTCACTTCACTTTTCCTTATAGGGACGTATGCATTTGGAATTATAAATCAAACACGGTTTATGCTAGCTGCTTGAAACTGAAACTCACTCAACTAGTTCTCAGTGCGATCTCTATGCTTTGTTTTCTGTTGAAGTAACCCTAAGCAGAGGCAAGGGAAAGAAACTTTCATTTGAAAGCATTTGCAGTGATTCCACAGAACTTTGAGTTTCCTGGAATCTGAGCAAATATTTTTTCACCCTAACTTGTTGTTACTCGACAGGAAAGATAAGTATACCGGTTGCATTTGGCTGCCCAAATTTAGATCTTCTAGGTTGAATAGTTCGTTTGCAGGAATACTTTGAAATTGTAGGTTTCACTTCATTTTCCCCTATAGGGATACATGCATTTGGAACTCTAACTCAAACACGGTTTGTACTAGCTGCATGAAACTTGACTCACTCAGTTAGTTCTTAGTGCACTCTCTATGCTTTGTTTCCTGATGAAGTAGCCCCAAGCAGAGGCAAGGAACATACACTTTCATCGGAAAGCATTTGCAAAGCTTCCACAGAACTCTTGAGTTTACTGGAATCTCAGCAAAATTTTTTCACCAGATCTTGATGATACTGGGCAGCAAAGATGAGTTTAGTGGTTTCACTTGGCTGCCCAAATTTCGTTCTTCAGGGTTGAAGCGTTCGTTTGCAGGAGCGCTTTGAATTTTCAGTTTCGCTTCCTTTTCCCTTATAGGGATACATGCATTTGGAACTGTATATCAAACATGGTTTGTGCTAGCTTCTTCAAACTTGACTCACTCCATTAGTTCGTGGTGTGCTCTCTATGCTTTGTTCCCTGTGGTAGTAGCTCTAAGCAGAGGCAAGGAACATACACTTTCATCTGAAAGCATTTGCAAAGCTTCCACAGAACTCTTGAGTTTACTGGAATCTCAGCAAATATTTATTCACCCGAACTTGTTGATACTTAGCCGGAAAAATGTGTATACCAGTTGCACTTGGCTGCCCCAATTTCGTTTTTCAGTTTGAAGCATTCATTTTCAGGAACACTTTATTTTTAGGTTTGAATTCCTTTCCCCCTATATGGATACATGAATTTGGAACTGTAAATCAATCATGGTTTGTGCTAGCTGCTTGAAACTTGACTCAGTCAATGAGTTCTCAGTGTGCTCTCTATGCATTTCTCCCTGTGAAAGTAGCCGTAAGCAAAGGCAAGGAAATACACTTTCATTTTAAAGCGTTTGCAGAGCTCCCACAGAACTCTTAGTTTACAAGAATATCAGAAAAAAGATTTTCACCCATTCTTGTTGATACTTGGCAGGAAAGATCGCTATACCAGTTGCACTTGGCTTCCCAAATTTCATTCTTCTAGGTTCAACTGTTCCTTTCCAGGAACACTTTGAATTTTTAGGTTTCACTTCGTTTTCCCCTATAGGGATACATGCATTTGGAACTCTAAATGAAACACGGATTTTGCTAGCGGCTTGAAACTTGACACACTCGATTAGTTCTCAGTGTGGTCTCTATGCTTTGTTCCCTGTTGAAGTAGCTCTAAACAGAGACAATGAAAATACACTTTCATTGGAAAGTGTTTGCAGAGCTTCCGTAGAACTATGAGTTTACTGGAATCTCAGCTAATATTTTTTCACCCGATCTTCTTGATATTCGACAGGAGAGATAAGTATACAAGTTGTCCTTGGCTGTTCCAATTTCGTGCTTCTCGATTGAAACGTTCGTTTGCAGGACAACTTTGAATTTTTAGGTTTCACTTCATTTTCCCCTATAGGGATACATGCATTTGGAACTCTAAATCAAACACGGTTTTTGCTGTGTGCTTGTAACTTGACTCACTCAAATAGTTCTCAGTGCACTCTCTATGCATTGTTCCCTGTTGGAGTAGCCCTAAGCAGAGGCAAGGAAAACACACTTTCTTTGGAAAGTATTCACCGAGCTTCCAAAAAACTGAGAGATTACTGAAACCTCAGCAAATATTTTGTCACCCTATCTTGTTGATACTTGGTAGGAAAACTGTGTATACCAGTTGCACTTGGCTGCACAAATTTTGTTCTGCTAGGTTGAAACATTCCTTTGCAGGATGACTTTGAATATTTAGGTTTTACTACATTTTCCCCTATAGGGATACATGCTTTTGAAAATCTAAATCAAACACGGTTTGTGCTAGCTGCTTGAAACTTGACTCACTGAATGAATTCTCATTGTGCTCTCTATGCTCTGTTACCGGTTTATGTACCCCTAAGCAGAGCAAAGAAAAATAGACTTTCATTGGAAAGTGTTTGGAGAGCATCCACAGAACTCAGAGTTTACCGCACTCTCAGCAAATATTTTTTCACCCGATCTTGTTGATACTTGGCAGCAAAAATGAGTATATGAGTTGCACTTGGCAGCCCAAATTTCGTAATCTTATGTTGAAGAGTTCCTTTGCAGGAACACTTTGAATTTTTAAGTTTAACTTCTTTTTTCCCTATATGAATACATGCATTTGGAATGCTAAATCAAACACAGTTTGTGATACCTGTTTGAAACTTGGCTCAGTCAATTAGTTCTCAGTGCACTCACTATGCATTGTCCCCTGCTGAAGTATCCCCAAGCAGAGGCAAGGAAAATACGCTTTCTTATGGAAGTGTTTGCAGAGCTTCCACAAAACTCCCAAGTTTACTGGAATTTCAGCGAATATTTTTTCAATTGATCTTGTTGATACTAGGTAAGAAAGATGAGTATACCAGTTGCATTTGGCTGCCAAAACTTCGTTCTTCTAAGTTGAAGCATTTGCTTTCAGGAAGACATTGAATTTTGGGGGTTTCTCTTCATTTTAACCTATAGGAATACATGCATTTGGAACTCTAAATCAAACACTGTTTGTGCTAGCTGCTTGAAGCTTGACTCACTCAACTAGTTCCTGGTGTGCTCTCTGTGCTTTGTTCCCTGTTGAAGTGGCCCTAAGTGGAGGCGAGGAACATAGGCTTTCCTTCGAAAGCATTTACAGAGCTTCAACAGAGCTCCAAGTTAACTGGAATCTCTGCAAATATTTACTCACCTGATCTTGATGATCCTTGTCAGGAAAGATGAATATACCAGTTGCACTTAGCTACCCAAATTTCGTTCTTCTAGGTTGAAAAGTCCGTTTGCAGGAACACTTTGAATTTTTAGGTTTCACTTCACTTTTCCTTATAGGGACGTATGCATTTGGAATTATAAATCAAACACGGTTTATGCTAGCTGCTTGAAACTGAAACTCACTCAACTAGTTCTCAGTGCGATCTCTATGCTTTGTTTTCTGTTGAAGTAACCCTCAGCAGAGGCAAGGGAAAGAAACTTTCATTTGAAAGCATTTGCAGTGATTCCACAGAACTTTGAGTTTCCTGGAATCTGAGCAAATATTTTTTCACCCTAACTTGTTGTTACTCGACAGGAAAGATAAGTATACCGGTTACATTTGGCTGCCCAAATTTAGATCTTCTAGGTTGAATAGTTCGTTTGCAGGAATACTTTGAAATTGTAGGTTTCACTTCATTTTCCCCTATAGGGATACATGCATTTGGAACTCTAACTCAAACACGGTTTGTACTAGCTGCATGAAACTTGACTCACTCAGTTAGTTCTCAGTGCACTCTCTATGCTTTGTTTCCTGATGAAGTAGCCCCAAGCAGAGGCAAGGAACATACACTTTCATCGGAAAGCATTTGCAAAGCTTCCACAGAACTCTTGAGTTTACTGGAATCTCAGCAAAATTTTTTCACCAGATCTTGATGATACTGGGCAGCAAAGATGAGTTTAGTGGTTTCACTTGGCTGCCCAAATTTCGTTCTTCAGGGTTGAAGCGTTCGTTTGCAGGAGCGCTTTGAATTTTCAGTTTCGCTTCCTTTTCCCTTATAGGGATACATGCATTTGGAACTGTATATCAAACATGGTTTGTGCTAGCTTCTTCAAACTTGACTCACTCCATTAGTTCGTGGTGTGCTCTCTATGCTTTGTTCCCTGTGGTAGTAGCTCTAAGCAGAGGCAAGGAACATACACTTTCATCTGAAAGCATTTGCAAAGCTTCCACAGAACTCTGAGTTTACTGGAATCTCAGCAAATATTTATTCACCCGAACTTGTTGATACTTAGCCGGAAAAATGTGTATACCAGTTGCACTTGGCTGCCCCAATTTCGTTTTTCAGTTTGAAGCATTCATTTTCAGGAACACTTTATTTTTAGGTTTGAATTCCTTTCCCCCTATATGGATACATGAATTTGGAACTGTAAATCAATCATGGTTTGTGCTAGCTGCTTGAAACTTGACTCAGTCAATGAGTTCTCAGTGTGCTCTCTATGCATTTCTCCCTGTGAAAGTAGCCGTAAGCAAAGGCAAGGAAATACACTTTCATTTTAAAGCGTTTGCAGAGCTCCCACAGAACACTTAGTTTACAAGAATATCAGAAAAAAGATTTTCACCCATTCTTGTTGATACTTGGCAGGAAAGATCGCTATACCAGTTGCACTTGGCTTCCCAAATTTCATTCTTCTAGGTTCAACTGTTCCTTTCCAGGAACACTTTGAATTTTTAGGTTTCACTTCGTTTTCCCCTATAGGGATACATGCATTTGGAACTCTAAATGAAACACGGATTTTGCTAGCGGCTTGAAACTTGACACACTCGATTAGTTCTCAGTGTGGTCTCTATGCTTTGTTCCCTGTTGAAGTAGCTCTAAACAGAGACAATGAAAATACACTTTCATTGGAAAGTGTTTGCAGAGCTTCCGTAGAACTATGAGTTTACTGGAATCTCAGCTAATATTTTTTCACCCGATCTTCTTGATATTCGACAGGAGAGATAAGTATACAAGTTGTCCTTGGCTGTTCCAATTTCGTGCTTCTCGATTGAAACGTTCGTTTGCAGGACAACTTTGAATTTTTAGGTTTCACTTCATTTTCCCCTATAGGGATACATGCATTTGGAACTCTAAATCAAACACGGTTTTTGCTGTGTGCTTGTAACTTGACTCACTCAACTAGTTCTCAGTGCACTCTCTATGCATTGTTCCCTATTGGAGTAGCCCTAAGCAGAGGCAAGGAAAACACACTTTCTTTGGAAAGTATTCACCGAGCTTCCAAAAAACTCAGAGATTACTGAAACCTCAGCAAATACTTTGTCACCCTATCTTGTTGATACTTGGTAGGAAAAATGTGTATACCCGTTGCACTTGGCTGCACAAATTTTGTTCTGCTAGGTTGAAACATTCCTTTGCAGGATGACTTTGAATATTTAGGTTTTACTACATTTTCCCCTATAGGGATACATGCTTTTGAAAATCTAAATCAAACACGGTTTGTGCTAGCTGCTTGAAACTTGACTCACTGAATGAATTCTCATTGTGCTCTCTATGCTCTGTTACCGGTTTATGTACCCCTAAGCAGAGCAAAGAAAAATAGACTTTCATTGGAAAGTGTTTGGAGAGCATCCACAGAACTCAGAGTTTACCGCACTCTCAGCAAATATTTTTTCACCCGATCTTGTTGGTACTTGGCAGCAAAAATGAGTATATGAGTTGCACTTGGCAGCCCAAATTTCGTAATCTTATGTTGAAGAGTTCCTTTGCAGGAACACTTTGAATTTTTAAGTTTAACTTCTTTTTTCCCTATATGAATACATGCATTTGGAATGCTAAATCAAACACAGTTTGTGATACCTGTTTGAAACTTGGCTCACTCAATTAGTTCTCAGTGCACTCACTATGCATTGTCCCCTGCTGAAGTATCCCCAAGCAGAGGCAAGGAAAATACGCTTTCTTATGGAAGTGTTTGCAGAGCTTCCACAAAACTCCCAAGTTTACTGGAATTTCAGCGAATATTTTTTCACTTGATCTTGTTGATACTAGGTAAGAAAGATGAGTATACCAGTTGCATTTGGCTGCCAAAACTTCGTTCTTCTAAGTTGAAGCATTTGCTTTCAGGAAGACATTGAATTTTGGGGGTTTCTCTTCATTTTAACCTATAGGAATACATGCATTTGGAACTCTAAATCAAACACTGTTTGTGCTAGCTGCTTGAAGCTTGACTCACTCAACTAGTTCCTGGTGTGCTCTCTGTGCTTTGTTCCCTGTTGAAGTGGCCCTAAGTGGAGGCGAGGAACATAGGCTTTCCTTCGAAAGCATTTACAGAGCTTCAACAGAGCTCCAAGTTAACTGGAATCTCTGCAAATATTTACTCACCTGATCTTGATGATCCTTGTCAGGAAAGATGAATATACCAGTGGCACTTAGCTACCCAAATTTCGTTCTTCTAGGTTGAAAAGTCCGTTTGCAGGAACACTTTGAATTTTTAGGTTTCACTTCACTTTTCCTTATAGGGACGTATGCATTTGGAATTATAAATCAAACACGGTTTATGCTAGCTGCTTGAAACTGAAACTCACTCAACTAGTTCTCAGTGCGATCTCTATGCTTTGTTTTCTGTTGAAGTAACCCTAAGCAGAGGCAAGGGAAAGAAACTTTCATTTGAAAGCATTTGCAGTGATTCCACAGAACTTTGAGTTTCCTGGAATCTGAGCAAATATTTTTTCACCCTAACTTGTTGTTACTCGACAGGAAAGATAAGTATACCGGTTGCATTTGGCTGCCCAAATTTAGATCTTCTAGGTTGAATAGTTCGTTTGCAGGAATACTTTGAAATTGTAGGTTTCACTTCATTTTCCCCTATAGGGATACATGCATTTGGAACTCTAACTCAAACACGGTTTGTACTAGCTGCATGAAACTTGACTCACTCAGTTAGTTCTCAGTGCACTCTCTATGCTTTGTTTCCTGATGAAGTAGCCCCAAGCAGAGGCAAGGAACATACACTTTCATCTGAAAGCATTTGCAAAGCTTCCACAGAACTCTTGAGTTTACTGGAATCTCAGCAAAATTTTTTCACCAGATCTTGATGATACTGGGCAGCAAAGATGAGTTTAGTGGTTTCACTTGGCTGCCCAAATTTCGTTCTTCAGGGTTGAAGCGTTCGTTTGCAGGAGCGCTTTGAATTTTCAGTTTCGCTTCCTTTTCCCTTATAGGGATACATGCATTTGGAACTGTATATCAAACATGGTTTGTGCTAGCTTCTTCAAACTTGACTCACTCCATTAGTTCGCGGTGTGCTCTCTATGCTTTGTTCCCTGTGGTAGTAGCTCTAAGCAGAGGCAAGGAACATACACTTTCATCTGAAAGCATTTGCAAAGCTTCCACAGAACTCTGAGTTTACTGGAATCTCAGCAAATATTTATTCACCCGAACTTGTTGATACTTAGCCGGAAAAATGTGTATACCAGTTGCACTTGGCTGCCCCAATTTCGTTTTTCAGTTTGAAGCATTCATTTTCAGGAACACTTTATTTTTAGGTTTGAATTCCTTTCCCCCTATATGGATACATGAATTTGGAACTGTAAATCAATCATGGTTTGTGCTAGCTGCTTGAAACTTGACTCAGTCAATGAGTTCTCAGTGTGCTCTCTATGCATTTCTCCCTGTGAAAGTAGCCGTAAGCAAAGGCAAGGAAATACACTTTCATTTTAAAGCGTTTGCAGAGCTCCCACAGAACACTTAGTTTACAAGAATATCAGAAAAAAGATTTTCACCCATTCTTGTTGATACTTGGCAGGAAAGATCGCTATACCAGTTGCACTTGGCTTCCCAAATTTCATTCTTCTAGGTTCAACTGTTCCTTTCCAGGAACACTTTGAATTTTTAGGTTTCACTTCGTTTTCCCCTATAGGGATACATGCATTTGGAACTCTAAATGAAACACGGATTTTGCTAGCGGCTTGAAACTTGTCACACTCGATTAGTTCTCAGTGTGGTCTCTATGCTTTGTTCCCTGTTGAAGTAGCTCTAAACAGAGACAGTGAAAATACACTTTAATTGGAAAGTGTTTGCAGAGCTTCCGTAGAACTATGAGTTTACTGGAATCTCAGCTAATATTTTTTCACCCGATCTTCTTGATATTCGACAGGAGAGATAAGTATACAAGTTGTCCTTGGCTGTTCCAATTTCGTGCTTCTCGATTGAAACGTTCGTTTGCAGGACAACTTTGAATTTTTAGGTTTCACTTCATTTTCCCCTATAGGGATACATGCATTTGGAACTCTAAATCAAACACGGTTTTTGCTGTGTGCTTGTAACTTGACTCACTCAACTAGTTCTCAGTGCACTCTCTATGCATTGTTCCCTGTTGGAGTAGCCCTAAGCAGAGGCAAGGAAAACACACTTTCTTTGGAAAGTATTCACCGAGCTTCCAAAAAACTCAGAGATTACTGAAACCTCAGCAAATACTTTGTCACCCTATCTTGTTGATACTTGGTAGGAAAAATGTGTATACCAGTTGCACTTGGCTGCACAAATTTTGTTCTGCTAGGTTGAAACATTCCTTTGCAGGATGACTTTGAATATTTAGGTTTTACTACATTTTCCCCTATAGGGATACATGCTTTTGAAAATCTAAATCAAACACGGTTTGTGCTAGCTGCTTGAAACTTGACTCACTGAATGAATTCTCATTGTGCTCTCTATGCTCTGTTACCGGTTTATGTACCCCTAAGCAGAGCAAAGAAAAATAGACTTTCATTGGAAAGTGTTTGGAGAGCATCCACAGAACTCAGAGTTTACCGCACTCTCAGCAAATATTTTTTCACCCGATCTTGTTGGTACTTGGCAGCAAAAATGAGTATATGAGTTGCACTTGGCAGCCCAAATTTCGTAATCTTATGTTGAAGAGTTCCTTTGCAGGAACACTTTGAATTTTTAAGTTTAACTTCTTTTTTCCCTATATGAATACATGCATTTGGAATGCTAAATCAAACACAGTTTGTGATACCTGTTTGAAACTTGGCTCACTCAATTAGTTCTCAGTGCACTCACTATGCATTGTCCCCTGCTGAAGTATCCCCAAGCAGAGGCAAGGAAAATACGCTTTCTTATGGAAGTGTTTGCAGAGCTTCCACAAAACTCCCAAGTTTACTGGAATTTCAGCGAATATTTTTTCACTTGATCTTGTTGATACTAGGTAAGAAAGATGAGTATACCAGTTGCATTTGGCTGCCAAAACTTCGTTCTTCTAAGTTGAAGCATTTGCTTTCAGGAAGACATTGAATTTTGGGGGTTTCTCTTCATTTTAACCTATAGGAATACATGCATTTGGAACTCTAAATCAAACACTGTTTGTGCTAGCTGCTTGAAGCTTGACTCACTCAACTAGTTCCTGGTGTGCTCTCTGTGCTTTGTTCCCTGTTGAAGTGGCCCTAAGTGGAGGCGAGGAACATAGGCTTTCCTTCGAAAGCATTTACAGAGCTTCAACAGAGCTCCAAGTTAACTGGAATCTCTGCAAATATTTACTCACCTGATCTTGATGATCCTTGTCAGGAAAGATGAATATACCAGTTGCACTTAGCTACCCAAATTTCGTTCTTCTAGGTTGAAAAGTCCGTTTGCAGGAACACTTTGAATTTTTAGGTTTCACTTCACTTTTCCTTATAGGGACGTATGCATTTGGAATTATAAATCAAACACGGTTTATGCTAGCTGCTTGAAACTGAAACTCACTCAACTAGTTCTCAGTGCGATCTCTATGCTTTGTTTTCTGTTGAAGTAACCCTAAGCAGAGGCAAGGGAAAGAAACTTTCATTTGAAAGCATTTGCAGTGATTCCACAGAACTTTGAGTTTCCTGGAATCTGAGCAAATATTTTTTCACCCTAACTTGTTGTTACTCGACAGGAAAGATAAGTATACCGGTTGCATTTGGCTGCCCAAATTTAGATCTTCTAGGTTGAATAGTTCGTTTGCAGGAATACTTTGAAATTGTAGGTTTCACTTCATTTTCCCCTATAGGGATACATGCATTTGGAACTCTAACTCAAACACGGTTTGTACTAGCTGCATGAAACTTGACTCACTCAGTTAGTTCTCAGTGCACTCTCTATGCTTTGTTTCCTGATGAAGTAGCCCCAAGCAGAGGCAAGGAACATACACTTTCATCTGAAAGCATTTGCAAAGCTTCCACAGAACTCTTGAGTTTACTGGAATCTCAGCAAAATTTTTTCACCAGATCTTGATGATACTGGGCAGCAAAGATGAGTTTAGTGGTTTCACTTGGCTGCCCAAATTTCGTTCTTCAGGGTTGAAGCGTTCGTTTGCAGGAGCGCTTTGAATTTTCAGTTTCGCTTCCTTTTCCCTTATAGGGATACATGCATTTGGAACTGTATATCAAACATGGTTTGTGCTAGCTTCTTCAAACTTGACTCACTCCATTAGTTCGCGGTGTGCTCTCTATGCTTTGTTCCCTGTGGTAGTAGCTCTAAGCAGAGGCAAGGAACATACACTTTCATCTGAAAGCATTTGCAAAGCTTCCACAGAACTCTGAGTTTACTGGAATCTCAGCAAATATTTATTCACCCGAACTTGTTGATACTTAGCCGGAAAAATGTGTATACCAGTTGCACTTGGCTGCCCCAATTTCGTTTTTCAGTTTGAAGCATTCATTTTCAGGAACACTTTATTTTTAGGTTTGAATTCCTTTCCCCCTATATGGATACATGAATTTGGAACTGTAAATCAATCATGGTTTGTGCTAGCTGCTTGAAACTTGACTCAGTCAATGAGTTCTCAGTGTGCTCTCTATGCATTTCTCCCTGTGAAAGTAGCCATAAGCAAAGGCAAGGAAATACACTTTCATTTTAAAGCGTTTGCAGAGCTCCCACAGAACTCTTAGTTTACAAGAATATCAGAAAAAAGATTTTCACCCATTCTTGTTGATACTTGGCAGGAAAGATCGCTATACCAGTTGCACTTGGCTTCCCAAATTTCATTCTTCTAGGTTCAACTGTTCCTTTCCAGGAACACTTTGAATTTTTAGGTTTCACTTCGTTTTCCCCTATAGGGATACATGCATTTGGAACTCTAAATGAAACACGGATTTTGCTAGCGGCTTGAAACTTGACACACTCGATTAGTTCTCAGTGTGGTCTCTATGCTTTGTTCCCTGTTGAAGTAGCTCTAAACAGAGACAATGAAAATACACTTTCATTGGAAAGTGTTTGCAGAGCTTCCGTAGAACTATGAGTTTACTGGAATCTCAGCTAATATTTTTTCACCCGATCTTCTTGATATTCGACAGGAGAGATAAGTATACAAGTTGTCCTTGGCTGTTCCAATTTCGTGCTTCTCGATTGAAACGTTCGTTTGCAGGACAACTTTGAATTTTTAGGTTTCACTTCATTTTCCCCTATAGGGATACATGCATTTGGAACTCTAAATCAAACACGGTTTTTGCTGTGTGCTTGTAACTTGACTCACTCAACTAGTTCTCAGTGCACTCTCTATGCATTGTTCCCTATTGGAGTAGCCCTAAGCAGAGGCAAGGAAAACACACTTTCTTTGGAAAGTATTCACCGAGCTTCCAAAAAACTCAGAGATTACTGAAACCTCAGCAAATATTTTGTCACCCTATCTTGTTGATACTTGGTAGGAAAAATGTGTATACCCGTTGCACTTGGCTGCACAAATTTTGTTCTGCTAGGTTGAAACATTCCTTTGCAGGATGACTTTGAATATTTAGGTTTTACTACATTTTCCCCTATAGGGATACATGCTTTTGAAAATCTAAATCAAACACGGTTTGTGCTAGCTGCTTGAAACTTGACTCACTGAATGAATTCTCATTGTGCTCTCTATGCTCTGTTACCGGTTTATGTACCCCTAAGCAGAGCAAAGAAAAATAGACTTTCATTGGAAAGTGTTTGGAGAGCATCCACAGAACTCAGAGTTTACCGCACTCTCAGCAAATATTTTTTCACCCGATCTTGTTGGTACTTGGCAGCAAAAATGAGTATATGAGTTGCACTTGGCAGCCCAAATTTCGTAATCTTATGTTGAAGAGTTCCTTTGCAGGAACACTTTGAATTTTTAAGTTTAACTTCTTTTTTCCCTATATGAATACATGCATTTGGAATGCTAAATCAAACACAGTTTGTGATACCTGTTTGAAACTTGGCTCACTCAATTAGTTCTCAGTGCACTCACTATGCATTGTCCCCTGCTGAAGTATCCCCAAGCAGAGGCAAGGAAAATACGCTTTCTTATGGAAGTGTTTGCAGAGCTTCCACAAAACTCCCAAGTTTACTGGAATTTCAGCGAATATTTTTTCACTTGATCTTGTTGATACTAGGTAAGAAAGATGAGTATACCAGTTGCATTTGGCTGCCAAAACTTCGTTCTTCTAAGTTGAAGCATTTGCTTTCAGGAAGACATTGAATTTTGGGGGTTTCTCTTCATTTTAACCTGTAGGAATACATGCATTTGGAACTCTAAATCAAACACTGTTTGTGCTAGCTGCTTGAAGCTTGACTCACTCAACTAGTTCCTGGTGTGCTCTCTGTGCTTTGTTCCCTGTTGAAGTGGCCCTAAGTGGAGGCGAGGAACATAGGCTTTCCTTCGAAAGCATTTACAGAGCTTCAACAGAGCTCCAAGTTAACTGGAATCTCTGCAAATATTTACTCACCTGATCTTGATGATCCTTGTCAGGAAAGATGAATATACCAGTTGCACTTAGCTACCCAAATTTCGTTCTTCTAGGTTGAAAAGTCCGTTTGCAGGAACACTTTGAATTTTTAGGTTTCACTTCACTTTTCCTTATAGGGACGTATGCATTTGGAATTATAAATCAAACACGGTTTATGCTAGCTGCTTGAAACTGAAACTCACTCAACTAGTTCTCAGTGCGATCTCTATGCTTTGTTTTCTGTTGAAGTAACCCTAAGCAGAGGCAAGGGAAAGAAACTTTCATTTGAAAGCATTTGCAGTGATTCCACAGAACTTTGAGTTTCCTGGAATCTGAGCAAATATTTTTTCACCCTAACTTGTTGTTACTCGACAGGAAAGATAAGTATACCGGTTGCATTTGGCTGCCCAAATTTAGATCTTCTAGGTTGAATAGTTCGTTTGCAGGAATACTTTGAAATTGTAGGTTTCACTTCATTTTCCCCTATAGGGATACATGCATTTGGAACTCTAACTCAAACACGGTTTGTACTAGCTGCATGAAACTTGACTCACTCAGTTAGTTCTCAGTGCACTCTCTATGCTTTGTTTCCTGATGAAGTAGCCCCAAGCAGAGGCAAGGAACATACACTTTCATCTGAAAGCATTTGCAAAGCTTCCACAGAACTCTTGAGTTTACTGGAATCTCAGCAAAATTTTTTCACCAGATCTTGATGATACTGGGCAGCAAAGATGAGTTTAGTGGTTTCACTTGGCTGCCCAAATTTCGTTCTTCAGGGTTGAAGCGTTCGTTTGCAGGAGCGCTTTGAATTTTCAGTTTCGCTTCCTTTTCCCTTATAGGGATACATGCATTTGGAACTGTATATCAAACATGGTTTGTGCTAGCTTCTTCAAACTTGACTCACTCCATTAGTTCGCGGTGTGCTCTCTATGCTTTGTTCCCTGTGGTAGTAGCTCTAAGCAGAGGCAAGGAACATACACTTTCATCTGAAAGCATTTGCAAAGCTTCCACAGAACTCTGAGTTTACTGGAATCTCAGCAAATATTTATTCACCCGAACTTGTTGATACTTAGCCGGAAAAATGTGTATACCAGTTGCACTTGGCTGCCCCAATTTCGTTTTTCAGTTTGAAGCATTCATTTTCAGGAACACTTTATTTTTAGGTTTGAATTCCTTTCCCCCTATATGGATACATGAATTTGGAACTGTAAATCAATCATGGTTTGTGCTAGCTGCTTGAAACTTGACTCAGTCAATGAGTTCTCAGTGTGCTCTCTATGCATTTCTCCCTGTGAAAGTAGCCGTAAGCAAAGGCAAGGAAATACACTTTCATTTTAAAGCGTTTGCAGAGCTCCCACAGAACTCTTAGTTTACAAGAATATCAGAAAAAAGATTTTCACCCATTCTTGTTGATACTTGGCAGGAAAGATCGCTATACCAGTTGCACTTGGCTTCCCAAATTTCATTCTTCTAGGTTCAACTGTTCCTTTCCAGGAACACTTTGAATTTTTAGGTTTCACTTCGTTTTCCCCTATAGGGATACATGCATTTGGAACTCTAAATGAAACACGGATTTTGCTAGCGGCTTGAAACTTGACACACTCGATTAGTTCTCAGTGAGGTCTCTATGCTTTGTTCCCTGTTGAAGTAGCTCTAAACAGAGACAATGAAAATACACTTTCATTGGAAAGTGTTTGCAGAGCTTCCGTAGAACTATGAGTTTACTGGAATCTCAGCTAATATTTTTTCACCCGATCTTCTTGATATTCGACAGGTGAGATAAGTATACAAGTTGTCCTTGGCTGGTCCAATTTCGTGCTTCTCGATTGAAACGTTCGTTTGCAGGACAACTTTGAATTTTTAGGTTTCACTTCATTTTCCCCTATAGGGATACATGCATTTGGAACTCTAAATCAAACACGGTTTTTGCTGTGTGCTTGTAACTTGACTCACTCAACTAGTTCTCAGTGCACTCTCTATGCATTGTTCCCTGTTGGAGTAGCCCTAAGCAGAGGCAAGGAAAACACACTTTCTTTGGAAAGTATTCACCGAGCTTCCAAAAAACTGAGAGATTACTGAAACCTCAGCAAATACTTTGTCACCCTATCTTGTTGATACTTGGTAGGAAAACTGTGTATACCAGTTGCACTTGGCTGCACAAATTTTGTTCTGCTAGGTTGAAACATTCCTTTGCAGGATGACTTTGAATATTTAGGTTTTACTACATTTTCCCCTATAGGGATACATGCTTTTGAAAATCTAAATCAAACACGGTTTGTGCTAGCTGCTTGAAACTTGACTCACTGAATGAATTCTCATTGTGCTCTCTATGCTCTGTTACTGGTTTATGTACCCCTAAGCAGAGCAAAGAAAAATAGACTTTCATTGGAAAGTGTTTGGAGAGCATCCACAGAACTCAGAGTTTACCGCACTCTCAGCAAATATTTTTTCACCCGATCTTGTTGGTACTTGGCAGCAAAAATGAGTATATGAGTTGCACTTGGCAGCCCAAATTTCGTAATCTTATGTTGAAGAGTTCCTTTGCAGGAACACTTTGAATTTTTAAGTTTAACTTCTTTTTTCCCTATATGAATACATGCATTTGGAATGCTAAATCAAACACAGTTTGTGATACCTGTTTGAAACTTGGCTCACTCAATTAGTTCTCAGTGCACTCACTATGCATTGTCCCCTGCTGAAGTATCCCCAAGCAGAGGCAAGGAAAATACGCTTTCTTATGGAAGTGTTTGCAGAGCTTCCACAAAACTCCCAAGTTTACTGGAATTTCAGCGAATATTTTTTCACTTGATCTTGTTGATACTAGGTAAGAAAGATGAGTATACCAGTTGCATTTGGCTGCCAAAACTTCGTTCTTCTAAGTTGAAGCATTTGCTTTCAGGAAGACATTGAATTTTGGGGGTTTCTCTTCATTTTAACCTATAGGAATACATGCATTTGGAACTCTAAATCAAACACTGTTTGTGCTAGCTGCTTGAAGCTTGACTCACTCAACTAGTTCCTGGTGTGCTCTCTGTGCTTTGTTCCCTGTTGAAGTGGCCCTAAGTGGAGGCGAGGAACATAGGCTTTCCTTCGAAAGCATTTACAGAGCTTCAACAGAGCTCCAAGTTAACTGGAATCTCTGCAAATATTTACTCACCTGATCTTGATGATCCTTGTCAGGAAAGATGAATATACCAGTTGCACTTAGCTACCCAAATTTCGTTCTTCTAGGTTGAAAAGTCCGTTTGCAGGAACACTTTGAATTTTTAGGTTTCACTTCACTTTTCCTTATAGGGACGTATGCATTTGGAATTATAAATCAAACACGGTTTATGCTAGCTGCTTGAAACTGAAACTCACTCAACTAGTTCTCAGTGCGATCTCTATGCTTTGTTTTCTGTTGAAGTAACCCTAAGCAGAGGCAAGGGAAAGAAACTTTCATTTGAAAGCATTTGCAGTGATTCCACAGAACTTTGAGTTTCCTGGAATCTGAGCAAATATTTTTTCACCCTAACTTGTTGTTACTCGACAGGAAAGATAAGTATACCGGTTGCATTTGGCTGCCCAAATTTAGATCTTCTAGGTTGAATAGTTCGTTTGCAGGAATACTTTGAAATTGTAGGTTTCACTTCATTTTCCCCTATAGGGATACATGCATTTGGAACTCTAACTCAAACACGGTTTGTACTAGCTGCATGAAACTTGACTCAGTTAGTTCTCAGTGCACTCTCTATGCTTTGTTTCCTGATGAAGTAGCCCCAAGCAGAGGCAAGGAACATACACTTTCATCGGAAAGCATTTGCAAAGCTTCCACAGAACTCTTGAGTTTACTGGAATCTCAGCAAAATTTTTTCACCAGATCTTGATGATACTGGGCAGCAAAGATGAGTTTAGTGGTTTCACTTGGCTGCCCACATTTCGTTCTTCAGGGTTGAAGCGTTCGTTTGCAGGAGCGCTTTGAATTTTCAGTTTCGCTTCCTTTTCCCTTATAGGGATACATGCATTTGGAACTGTATATCAAACATGGTTTGTGCTAGCTTCTTCAAACTTGACTCACTCCATTAGTTCGTGGTGTGCTCTCTATGCTTTGTTCCCTGTGGTAGTAGCTCTAAGCAGAGGCAAGGAACATACACTTTCATCTGAAAGCATTTGCAAAGCTTCCACAGAACTCTGAGTTTACTGGAATCTCAGCAAATATTTATTCACCCGAACTTGTTGATACTTAGCCGGAAAAATGTGTATACCAGTTGCACTTGGCTGCCCCAATTTCGTTTTTCAGTTTGAAGCATTCATTTTCAGGAACACTTTATTTTTAGGTTTGAATTCCTTTCCCCCTATATGGATACATGAATTTGGAACTGTAAATCAATCATGGTTTGTGCTAGCTGCTTGAAACTTGACTCAGTCAATGAGTTCTCAGTGTGCTCTCTATGCATTTCTCCCTGTGAAAGTAGCCCTAAGCAAAGGCAAGGAAATACACTTTCATTTTAAAGCGTTTGCAGAGCTCCCACAGAACTCTTAGTTTACAAGAATATCAGAAAAAAGATTTTCACCCATTCTTGTTGATACTTGGCAGGAAAGATCGCTATACCAGTTGCACTTGGCTTCCCAAATTTCATTCTTCTAGGTTCAACTGTTCCTTTCCAGGAACACTTTGAATTTTTAGGTTTCACTTCGTTTTCCCCTATAGGGATACATGCATTTGGAACTCTAAATGAAACACGGATTTTGCTAGCGGCTTGAAACTTGACACACTCGATTAGTTCTCAGTGTGGTCTCTATGCTTTGTTCCCTGTTGAAGTAGCTCTAAACAGAGACAATGAAAATACACTTTCATTGGAAAGTGTTTGCAGAGCTTCCGTAGAACTATGAGTTTACTGGAATCTCAGCTAATATTTTTTCACCCGATCTTCTTGATATTCGACAGGAGAGATAAGTATACAAGTTGTCCTTGGCTGGTCCAATTTCGTGCTTCTCGATTGAAACGTTCGTTTGCAGGACAACTTTGAATTTTTAGGTTTCACTTCATTTTCCCCTATAGGGATACATGCATTTGGAACTCTAAATCAAACACGGTTTTTGCTGTGTGCTTGTAACTTGACTCACTCAACTAGTTCTCAGTGCACTCTCTATGCATTGTTCCCTGTTGGAGTAGCCCTAAGCAGAGGCAAGGAAAACACACTTTCTTTGGAAAGTATTCACCGAGCTTCCAAAAAACTCAGAGATTACTGAAACCTCAGCAAATATTTTGTCACCCTATCTTGTTGATACTTGGTAGGAAAAATGTGTATACCAGTTGCACTTGGCTGCACAAATTTTGTTCTGCTAGGTTGAAACATTCCTTTGCAGGATGACTTTGAATATTTAGGTTTTACTACATTTTCCCCTATAGGGATACATGCTTTTGAAAATCTAAATCAAACACGGTTTGTGCTAGCTGCTTGAAACTTGACTCACTGAATGAATTCTCATTGTGCTCTCTATGCTCTGTTACCGGTTTATGTACCCCTAAGCAGAGCAAAGAAAAATAGACTTTCATTGGAAAGTGTTTGGAGAGCATCCACAGAACTCAGAGTTTACCGCACTCTCAGCAAATATTTTTTCACCCGATCTTGTTGATACTTGGCAGCAAAAATGAGTATATGAGTTGCACTTGGCAGCCCAAATTTCGTAATCTTATGTTGAAGAGTTCCTTTGCAGGAACACTTTGAATTTTTAAGTTTAACTTCTTTTTTCCCTATATGAATACATGCATTTGGAATGCTAAATCAAACACAGTTTGTGATACCTGTTTGAAACTTGGCTCACTCAATTAATTCTCAGTGCACTCACTATGCATTGTCCCCTGCTGAAGTATCCCCAAGCAGAGGCAAGGAAAATACGCTTTCTTATGGAAGTGTTTGCAGAGCTTCCACAAAACTCCCAAGTTTACTGGAATTTCAGCGAATATTTTTTCACTTGATCTTGTTGATACTAGGTAAGAAAGATGAGTATACCAGTTGCATTTGGCTGCCAAAACTTCGTTCTTCTAAGTTGAAGCATTTGCTTTCAGGAAGACATTGAATTTTGGGGGTTTCTCTTCATTTTAACCTATAGGAATACATGCATTTGGAACTCTAAATCAAACACTGTTTGTGCTAGCTGCTTGAAGCTTGACTCACTCAACTAGTTCCTGGTGTGCTCTCTGTGCTTTGTTCCCTGTTGAAGTGGCCCTAAGTGGAGGCGAGGAACATAGGCTTTCCTTCGAAAGCATTTACAGAGCTTCAACAGAGCTCCAAGTTAACTGGAATCTCTGCAAATATTTACTCACCTGAACTTGATGATCCTTGTCAGGAAAGATGAATATACCAGTTGCACTTAGCTACCCAAATTTCGTTCTTCTAGGTTGAAAAGTCCGTTTGCAGGAACACTTTGAATTTTTAGGTTTCACTTCACTTTTCCTTATAGGGACGTATGCATTTGGAATTATAAATCAAACACGGTTTATGCTAGCTGCTTGAAACTGAAACTCACTCAACTAGTTCTCAGTGCGATCTCTATGCTTTGTTTTCTGTTGAAGTAACCCTCAGCAGAGGCAAGGGAAAGAAACTTTCATTTGAAAGCATTTGCAGTGATTCCACAGAACTTTGAGTTTCCTGGAATCTGAGCAAATATTTTTTCACCCTAACTTGTTGTTACTCGACAGGAAAGATAAGTATACCGGTTGCATTTGGCTGCCCAAATTTAGATCTTCTAGGTTGAATAGTTCGTTTGCAGGAATACTTTGAAATTGTAGGTTTCACTTCATTTTCCCCTATAGGGATACATGCATTTGGAACTCTAACTCAAACACGGTTTGTACTAGCTGCATGAAACTTGACTCACTCAGTAAGTTCTCAGTGCACTCTCTAGGCTTTGTTTCCTGATGAAGTAGCCCCAAGCAGAGGCAAGGAACATACACTTTCATCGGAAAGCATTTGCAAAGCTTCCACAGAACTCTTGAGTTTACTGGAATCTCAGCAAAATTTTTTCACCAGATCTTGATGATACTGGGCAGCAAAGATGAGTTTAGTGGTTTCACTTGGCTGCCCACATTTCGTTCTTCAGGGTTGAAGCGTTCGTTTGCAGGAGCGCTTTGAATTTTCAGTTTCGCTTCCTTTTCCCTTATAGGGATACATGCATTTGGAACTGTATATCAAACATGGTTTGTGCTAGCTTCTTCAAACTTGACTCACTCCATTAGTTCGTGGTGTGCTCTCTATGCTTTGTTCCCTGTGGTAGTAGCTCTAAGCAGAGGCAAGGAACATACACTTTCATCTGAAAGCATTTGCAAAGCTTCCACAGAACTCTGAGTTTACTGGAATCTCAGCAAATATTTATTCACCCGAACTTGTTGATACTTAGCCGGAAAAATGTGTATACCAGTTGCACTTGGCTGCCCCAATTTCGTTTTTCAGTTTGAAGCATTCATTTTCAGGAACACTTTATTTTTAGGTTTGAATTCCTTTCCCCCTATATGGATACATGAATTTGGAACTGTAAATCAATCATGGTTTGTGCTAGCTGCTTGAAACTTGACTCAGTCAATGAGTTCTCAGTGTGCTCTCTATGCATTTCTCCCTGTGAAAGTAGCCGTAAGCAAAGGCAAGGAAATACACTTTCATTTTAAAGCGTTTGCAGAGCTCCCACAGAACTCTTAGTTTACAAGAATATCAGAAAAAAGATTTTCACCCATTCTTGTTGATACTTGGCAGGAAAGATCGCTATACCAGTTGCACTTGGCTTCCCAAATTTCATTCTTCTAGGTTCAACTGTTCCTTTCCAGGAACACTTTGAATTTTTAGGTTTCACTTCGTTTTCCCCTATAGGGATACATGCATTTGGAACTCTAAATGAAACACGGATTTTGCTAGCGGCTTGAAACTTGACACACTCGATTAGTTCTCAGTGTGGTCTCTATGCTTTGTTCCCTGTTGAAGTAGCTCTAAACAGAGACAATGAAAATACACTTTCATTGGAAAGTGTTTGCAGAGCTTCCGTAGAACTATGAGTTTACTGGAATCTCAGCTAATATTTTTTCACCCGATCTTCTTGATATTCGACAGGAGAGATAAGTATACAAGTTGTCCTTGGCTGGTCCAATTTCGTGCTTCTCGATTGAAACGTTCGTTTGCAGGACAACTTTGAATTTTTAGGTTTCACTTCATTTTCCCCTATAGGGATACATGCATTTGGAACTCTAAATCAAACACGGTTTTTGCTGTGTGCTTGTAACTTGACTCACTCAACTAGTTCTCAGTGCACTCTCTATGCATTGTTCCCTGTTGGAGTAGCCCTAAGCAGAGGCAAGGAAAACACACTTTCTTTGGAAAGTATTCACCGAGCTTCCAAAAAACTCAGAGATTACTGAAACCTCAGCAAATATTTTGTCACCCTATCTTGTTGATACTTGGTAGGAAAAATGTGTATACCAGTTGCACTTGGCTGCACAAATTTTGTTCTGCTAGGTTGAAACATTCCTTTGCAGGATGACTTTGAATATTTAGGTTTTACTACATTTTCCCCTATAGGGATACATGCTTTTGAAAATCTAAATCAAACACGGTTTGTGCTAGCTGCTTGAAACTTGACTCACTGAATGAATTCTCATTGTGCTCTCTATGCTCTGTTACCGGTTTATGTACCCCTAAGCAGAGCAAAGAAAAATAGACTTTCATTGGAAAGTGTTTGGAGAGCATCCACAGAACTCAGAGTTTACCGCACTCTCAGCAAATATTATTTCACCCGATCTTGTTGATACTTGGCAGCAAAAATGAGTATATGAGTTGCACTTGGCAGCCCAAATTTCGTAATCTTATGTTGAAGAGTTCCTTTGCAGGAACACTTTGAATTTTTAAGTTTAACTTCTTTTTTCCCTATATGAATACATGCATTTGGAATGCTAAATCAAACACAGTTTGTGATACCTGTTTGAAACTTGGCTCACTCAATTAGTTCTCAGTGCACTCACTATGCATTGTCCCCTGCTGAAGTATCCCCAAGCAGAGGCAAGGAAAATACGCTTTCTTATGGAAGTGTTTGCAGAGCTTCCACAAAACTCCCAAGTTTACTGGAATTTCAGCGAATATTTTTTCACTTGATCTTGTTGATACTAGGTAAGAAAGATGAGTATACCAGTTGCATTTGGCTGCCAAAACTTCGTTCTTCTAAGTTGAAGCATTTGCTTTCAGGAAGACATTGAATTTTGGGGGTTTCTCTTCATTTTAACCTATAGGAATACATGCATTTGGAACTCTAAATCAAACACTGTTTGTGCTAGCTGCTTGAAGCTTGACTCACTCAACTAGTTCCTGGTGTGCTCTCTGTGCTTTGTTCCCTGTTGAAGTGGCCCTAAGTGGAGGCGAGGAACATAGGCTTTCCTTCGAAAGCATTTACAGAGCTTCAACAGAGCTCCAAGTTAACTGGAATCTCTGCAAATATTTACTCACCTGATCTTGATGATCCTTGTCAGGAAAGATGAATATACCAGTTGCACTTAGCTACCCAAATTTCGTTCTTCTAGGTTGAAAAGTCCGTTTGCAGGAACACTTTGAATTTTTAGGTTTCACTTCACTTTTCCTTATAGGGACGTATGCATTTGGAATTATAAATCAAACACGGTTTATGCAAGCTGCTTGAAACTGAAACTCACTCAACTAGTTCTCAGTGCGATCTCTATGCTTTGTTTTCTGTTGAAGTAACCCTCAGCAGAGGCAAGGGAAAGAAACTTTCATTTGAAAGCATTTGCAGTGATTCCACAGAACTTTGAGTTTCCTGGAATCTGAGCAAATATTTTTTCACCCTAACTTGTTGTTACTCGACAGGAAAGATAAGTATACCGGTTGCATTTGGCTGCCCAAATTTAGATCTTCTAGGTTGAATAGTTCGTTTGCAGGAATACTTTGAAATTGTAGGTTTCACTTCATTTTCCCCTATAGGGATACATGCATTTGGAACTCTAACTCAAACACGGTTTGTACTAGCTGCATGAAACTTGACTCACTCAGTTAGTTCTCAGTGCACTCTCTATGCTTTGTTTCCTGATGAAGTAGCCCCAAGCAGAGGCAAGGAACATACACTTTCATCTGAAAGCATTTGCAAAGCTTCCACAGAACTCTTGAGTTTACTGGAATCTCAGCAAAATTTTTTCACCAGATCTTGATGATACTGGGCAGCAAAGATGAGTTTAGTGGTTTCACTTGGCTGCCCAAATTTCGTTCTTCAGGGTTGAAGCGTTCGTTTGCAGGAGCGCTTTGAATTTTCAGTTTCGCTTCCTTTTCCCTTATAGGGATACATGCATTTGGAACTGTATATCAAACATGGTTTGTGCTAGCTTCTTCAAACTTGACTCACTCCATTAGTTCGTGGTGTGCTCTCTATGCTTTGTTCCCTGTGGTAGTAGCTCTAAGCAGAGGCAAGGAACATACACTTTCATCTGAAAGCATTTGCAAAGCTTCCACAGAACTCTGAGTTTACTGGAATCTCAGCAAATATTTATTCACCCGAACTTGTTGATACTTAGCCGGAAAAATGTGTATACCAGTTGCACTTGGCTGCCCCAATTTCGTTTTTCAGTTTGAAGCATTCATTTTCAGGAACACTTTATTTTTAGGTTTGAATTCCTTTCCCCCTATATGGATACATGAATTTGGAACTGTAAATCAATCATGGTTTGTGCTAGCTGCTTGAAACTTGACTCAGTCAATGAGTTCTCAGTGTGCTCTCTATGCATTTCTCCCTGTGAAAGTAGCCGTAAGCAAAGGCAAGGAAATACACTTTCATTTTAAGCGTTTGCAGAGCTCCCACAGAACTCTTAGTTTACAAGAATATCAGAAAAAAGATTTTCACCCATTCTTGTTGATACTTGGCAGGAAAGATCGCTATACCAGTTGCACTTGGCTTCCCAAATTTCATTCTTCTAGGTTCAACTGTTCCTTTCCAGGAACACTTTGAATGTTTAGGTTTCACTTCGTTTTCCCCTATAGGGATACATGCATTTGGAACTCTAAATGAAACACGGATTTTGCTAGCGGCTTGAAACTTGACACACTCGATTAGTTCTCAGTGTGGTCTCTATGCTTTGTTCCCTGTTGAAGTAGCTCTCTAAACAGAGACAATGAAAATACACTTTCATTGGAAAGTGTTTGCAGAGCTTCCGTAGAACTATGAGTTTACTGGAATCTCAGCTAATATTTTTTCACCCGATCTTCTTGATATTCGACAGGAGAGACAACTATACAAGTTGTCCTTGGCTGTTCCAATTTCGTGCTTCTCGATTGAAACGTTCGTTTGCAGGACAACTTTGAATTTTTAGGTTTCACTTCATTTTCCCCTATAGGGATACATGCATTTGGAACTCTAAATCAAACACGGTTTTTGCTGTGTGCTTGTAACTTGACTCACTCAACTAGTTCTCAGTGAACTCTCTATGCATTGTTCCCTGTTGGAGTAGCCCTAAGCAGAGGCAAGGAAAACACACTTTCTTTGGAAAGTATTCACCGAGCTTCCAAAAAACTCAGAGATTACTGAAACCTCAGCAAATACTTTGTCACCCTATCTTGTTGATACTTGGTAGGAAAAATGTGTATACCAGTTGCACTTGGGCTGCACAAATTTTGTTCTGCTAGGTTGAAACATTCCTTTGCAGGATGACTTTGAATATTTAGGTTTTACTACATTTTCCCCTATAGGGATACATGCTTTTGAAAATCTAAATCAAACACGGTTTGTGCTAGCTGCTTGAAACTTGACTCACTGAATGAATTCTCATTGTGCTCTCTATGCTCTGTTACCGGTTTATGTACCCCTAAGCAGAGCAAAGAAAAATAGACTTTCATTGGAAAGTGTTTGGAGAGCATCCACAGAACTCAGAGTTTACCGCACTCTCAGCAAATATTTTTTCACCCGATCTTGTTGATACTTGGCAGCAAAAATGAGTATATGAGTTGCACTTGGCAGCCCAAATTTCGTAATCTTATGTTGAAGAGTTCCTTTGCAGGAACACTTTGAATTTTTAAGTTTAACTTCTTTTTCCCTATATGAATACATGCATTTGGAATGCTAAATCAAACACAGTTTGTGATACCTGTTTGAAACTTGGCTCAGTCAATTAGTTCTCAGTGCACTCACTATGCATTGTCCCCTGCTGAAGTATCCCCAAGCAGAGGCAAGGAAAATACGCTTTCTTATGGAAGTGTTTGCAGAGCTTCCACAAAACTCCCAAGTTTACTGGAATTTCAGCGAATATTTTTTCACTTGATCTTGTTGATACTAGGTAAGAAAGATGAGTATACCAGTTGCATTTGGCTGCCAAAACTTCGTTCTTCTAAGTTGAAGCATTTGCTTTCAGGAAGACATTGAATTTTGGGGGTTTCTCTTCATTTTAACCTATAGGAATACATGCATTTGGAACTCTAAATCAAACACTGTTTGTGCTAGCTGCTTGAAGCTTGACTCACTCAACTAGTTCCTGGTGTGCTCTCTGTGCTTTGTTCCCTGTTGAAGTGGCCTAAGTGGAGGCGAGGAACATAGGCTTTCCTTTGAAAGCATTTACAGAGCTTCAACAGAGCTCCAAGTTAACTGGAATCTCTGCAAATATTTACTCACCTGATCTTGATGATCCTTGTCAGGAAAGATAAGTATACCGGTTGCATTTGGCTGCCCAAATTTAGATCTTCTAGGTTGAATAGTTCGTTTGCAGGAATACTTTGAAATTGTAGGTTTCACTTCATTTTCCCCTATAGGGATACATGCATTTGGAACTCTAACTCAAACACGGTTTGTACTAGCTGCATGAAACTTGACTCACTCAGTTAGTTCTCAGTGCACTCTCTATGCTTTGTTTCCTGATGAAGTAGCCCCAAGCAGAGGCAAGGAACATACACTTTCATCGGAAAGCATTTGCAAAGCTTCCACAGAACTCTTGAGTTTACTGGAATCTCAGCAAAATTTTTTCACCAGATCTTGATGATACTGGGCAGCAAAGATGAGTTTAGTGGTTGCACTTGGCTGCCCAAATTTCGTTCTTCAGGGTTGAAGCGTTCGTTTGCAGGAGCGCTTTGAATTTTCAGTTTCGCTTCCTTTTCCCTTATAGGGATACATGCATTTGGAACTGTATATCAAACATGGTTTGTGCTAGCTTCTTCAAACTTGACTCACTCCATTAGTTCGTGGTGTGCTCTCTATGCTTTGTTCCCTGTGGTAGTAGCTCTAAGCAGAGGCAAGGAACATACACTTTCATCTGAAAGCATTTGCAAAGCTTCCACAGAACTCTGAGTTACTGGAATCTCAGCAAATATTTATTCACCCGAACTTGTTGATACTTAGCCGGAAAAATGTGTATACCAGTTGCACTTGGCTGCCCCAATTTCGTTTTTCAGTTTGAAGCATTCATTTTCAGGAACACTTTATTTTTAGGTTTGAATTCCTTTCCCCTATATGGATACATGAATTTGGAACTGTAAATCAATCATGGTTTGTGCTAGCTGCTTGAAACTTGACTCAGTCAATGAGTTCTCAGTGTGCTCTCTATGCATTTCTCCCTGTGAAAGTAGCCGTAAGCAAAGGCAAGGAAATACACTTTCATTTTAAAGCGTTTGCAGAGCTCCCACAGAACTCTTAGTTTACAAGAATATCAGAAAAAAGATTTTCACCCATTCTTGTTGATACTTGGCAGGAAAGATCGCTATAACCAGTTGCACTTGGCTTCCCAAATTTCATTCTTCTAGGTTCAACTGTTCCTTTCCAGGAACACTTTGAATTTTTAGGTTTCACTTCGTTTTCCCCCTATAGGGATACATGCATTTGGAACTCTAAATGAAACACGGATTTTGCTAGCGGCTTGAAACTTGTCACACTCAATTAGTTCTCAGTGTGGTCTCTATGCTTTGTTCCCTGTTGAAGTAGCTCTAAACAGAGACAATGAAAATACACTTTCATTGGGAAAGTGTTTGCAGAGCTTCCGTAGAACTATGAGTTTACTGGAATCTCAGCTAATATTTTTTCACCCGATCTTCTTGATATTCGACAGGGAGAGATAAGTATACAAGTTGTCCTTGGCTGTTCCAATTTCGTGCTTCTCGATTGAAACGTTCGTTTGCAGGACAACTTTGAATTTTTAGGTTTCACTTCATTTTCCCCTATAGGGATACATGCATTTGGAACTCTAAATCAAACACGGTTTTTGCTGTGTGCTTGTACCTTGACTCACTCAACTAGTTCTCAGTGCACTCTCTATGCATTGTTCCCTGTTGGAGTAGCCCTAAGCAGAGGCAAGGAAAACACACTTTCTTTGGAAAGTATTCACCGAGCTTCCAAAAAACTCAGAGATTACTGAAACCTCAGCAAATATTTTGTCACCCTATCTTGTTGATACTTGGTAGGAAAAATGTGTATGCCAGTTGCACTTGGCTGCACAAATTTTGTCCTGCTAGGTTGAAACGTTCCTTTGCAGGATGACTTTGAATATTTAGGGTTTTACTACATTTTCCCCTATAGGGATACATGCTTTTGAAAATCTAAATCAAACACGGTTTGTGCTAGCTGCTTGAAACTTGACTCACTGAATGAATTCTCATTGTGCTCTCTATGCTCTGTTACCGGTTTATGTACCCCTAAGCAGAGCAAAGAAAAATAGACTTTCATTGGAAAGTGTTTGGAGAGCATCCACAGAACTCAGAGTTTACCGCACTCTCAGCAAATATTTTTTCACCCGATCTTGTTGATACTTGGCAGCAAAAATGAGTATATGAGTTGCACTTGGCAGCCCAAATTTCGTAATCTTATGTTGAAGAGTTCCTTTGCTGGAACACTTTGAATTTTTAAGTTTAACTTCTTTTTTCCCTATATGAATACATGCATTTAGAATGCTAAATCAAACACAGTTTGTGATACCTGTTTGAAACTTGGCTCACTCAATTAGTTCTCAGTGCACTCACTATGCATTGTCCCCTGCTGAAGTATCCCCAAGCAGAGGCAAGGCAAATACGCTTTCTTATGGAAGTGTTTGCAGAGCTTCCACAAAACTCCCAAGTTTACTGGAATTTCAGCGAATATTTTTTCACTTGATCTTGTTGATACTAGGTAAGAAAGATGAGTATACCAGTTGCATTTGGCTGCCAAAACTTCATTCTTCTAAGTTGAAGCATGTGCTTTCAGGAAGACATTTAATTTTGGGGGTTTCTCTTCATTTTAACCTATAGGAATACATGCATTTGGAACTCTAAAATCAAACACTGTTTGTGCTAGCTGCTTGAAGCTTGACTCACTCAACTAGTTCCTGGTGTGCTCTCTGTGCTTTGTTCCCTGTTGAAGTGGCCCTAAGTGGAGGCGAGGAACATAGGCTTTCCTTCGAAAGCATTTACAGAGCTTCAACAGAGCTCCAAGTTAACTGGAATCTCTGCAAATATTTACTCACCTGATCTTGATGATCCTTGTCAGGAAAGATGAATATACCAGTTGCACTTAGCTACCCAAATTTCGTTCTTCTAGGTTGAAAAGTCCGTTTGCAGAACACTTTGAATTTTTAGGTTTCACTTCACTTTTCCTTATAGGGACGTATGCATTTGGAATTATAAATCAAACACGGTTTATGCAAGCTGCTTGAAACTGAAACTCACTCAACTAGTTCTCAGTGCGATCTCTATGCTTTGTTTTCTGTTGAAGTAACCCTCAGCAGAGGCAAGGGAAAGAAACTTTCATTTGAAAGCATTTGCAGTGATTCCACAGAACTTTGAGTTTCCTGGAATCTGAGCAAATATTTTTTCACCCTAACTTGTTGTTACTCGACAGGAAAGATAAGTATACCGGTTGCATTTGGCTGCCCAAATTTAGATCTTCTAGGTTGAATAGTTCGTTTGCAGGAATACTTTGAAATTGTAGGTTTCACTTCATTTTCCCCTATAGGGATACATGCATTTGGAACTCTAACTCAAACACGGTTTGTACTAGCTGCATGAAACTTGACTCACTCAGTTAGTTCTCAGTGCACTCTCTCTATGCTTTGTTTCCTGATGAAGTAGCCCCAAGCAGAGGCAAGGAACATACACTTTCATCTGAAAGCATTTGCAAAGCTTCCACAGAACTCTTGAGTTTACTGGAATCTCAGCAAAATTTTTTCACCAGATCTTGATGATACTGGGCAGCAAAGATGAGTTTAGTGGTTTCACTTGGCTGCCCAAAATTTCGTTCTTCAGGGTTGAAGCGTTCGTTTGCAGGAGCGCTTTGAATTTTCAGTTTCGCTTCCTTTTCCCTTATAGGGATACATGCATTTGGAACTGTATATCAAACATGGTTTGTGCTAGCTTCTTCAAACTTGACTCACTCCATTAGTTCGTGGTGTGCTCTCTATGCTTTGTTCCCTGTGGTAGTAGCTCTAAGCAGAGGCAAGGAACATACACTTTCATCTGAAAGCATTTGCAAAGCTTCCACAGAACTCTGAGTTTACTGGAATCTCAGCAAATATTTATTCACCCGAACTTGTTGATACTTAGCCGGAAAAATGTGTATACCAGTTGCACTTGGCTGCCCCAATTTCGTTTTTCAGTTTGAAGCATTCATTTTCAGGAACACTTTATTTTTAGGTTTGAATTCCTTTCCCCCTATATGGATACATGAATTTGGAACTGTAAATCAATCATGGTTTGTGCTAGCTGCTTGAAACTTGACTCAGTCAATGAGTTCTCAGTGTGCTCTCTATGCATTTCTCCCTGTGAAAGTAGCCGTAAGCAAAGGCAAGGAAATACACTTTCATTTTAAAGCGTTTGCAGAGCTCCCACAGAACTCTTAGTTTACAAGAATATCAGAAAAAAGATTTTCACCCATTCTTGTTGATACTTGGCAGGAAAGATCGCTATACCAGTTGCACTTGGCTTCCCAAATTTCATTCTTCTAGGTTCAACTGTTCCTTTCCAGGAACACTTTGAATTTTTAGGTTTCACTTCGTTTTCCCCTATAGGGATACATGCATTTGGAACTCTAAATGAAACACGGATTTTGCTAGCGGCTTGAAACTTGACACACTCGATTAGTTCTCAGTGTGGTCTCTATGCTTTGTTCCCTGTTGAAGTAGCTCTAAACAGAGACAATGAAAATACTCTTTCATTGGAAAGTGTTTTGCAGA
>NW_027288210.1:0-108641 GCF_047511675.1 Marmota flaviventris
ATGAAGGAAGGAAATGGACCTGTGGAGGGAACAGTTGCCTTGGAGCAGGAAGATGGTTCAAATCCTGACCCATGTTCACCAAATTGTAGGCTTTTTCTTACCCTGAAGTTCCTTAGAATGAAGATCTGGAAGAAGGAAGATAGCTCTTGACATTTGAATTGTTGGTTCTTTCTCATAACCAGAGAGAAAAATGCTAATTCTTCAGGAATTGGCCATCTTTTCTGCAGAATTTTAGAGCTGACAGAAGTCTTTTGGATTAGGGATGCATATTTTATTTTTTCTAGATCCAGTTTATTGATTCCTATATCCTGGTATTCCTTCTATTCCACTGAGTTTTTTTCATTATTTTACAATTATTGAGCACCTACCATGTGTGAGACCCCTTGCTTAGGCACTGGGAATATCAGATGGCAAAAATACAGTCTTGTTCTCAAGTAGCTCATAGTGTAATTGGAGTGGAAAGATACCTGCATGGGAGTCTGGACAAATACTAGCACAAGCAGCTTCTCCAGCACTTGAGATACCTTCCCTCCTGGTTGGACACTGTGTTCTGCTGGCTTCCTTCCACATCTCTGGCAGCCTTCCTGGAATTGCTGAAAGCCATGTTTAAATTTAAAACATTATCTATTTTTAGAAAAAAATAGTTCATATTGCTCCTTCATACCTCCTGCTCTTTAGGTATGAATTCCACTTGTCAGAAACTGATGTCTATAGACAATTCTTCCTTGGTAAGGCAAAGTGACAAGCTCTAGTATTTCTTTTCCTATCTGCAAAGTTTTAGCAAGGATGGGTTCTTAAGATGAAGTTACACTAAACTTCTGGATCCACATGATGAAGTAAAATTTAATCCCGGGTTGGGGCACCAATGGCTCATACCTGTAATCCCAGCAATTCGAGGGGCTGAGGCAGGAGGATCTAGAGTTCAAAGTCAGCCTCAGCAAAAGTGAGATGCTAAGCACCTCAGTGAGACTCTGTCTCTAAATAAAATACAAAATAGGGCTGGGGATGTGGCTCAGTGGTTGAGTGCCCCTGAGTTCAATCCTTGGTACCCACTCTCCCATAAAAATAAAATTAACCCGATCTTTCTCCTAACTTGCTATGGGAGAGTGATTTCACCCCCTCAGTGCCTTAGTTTCCTAGTTGCAAAATGGAGACATGATTTGCTAATGTATTCTTTTCCTTTGTTAGAAATCATGAAGTTTTAGAATTATTATACAACCCTGTCATCCTAGGCAATTACTTCTATTACTTTGGTATCCGTCCCTATTCACATACCAACAAGTCCACAATCCACCTGATATCCCATCCAGAAAACTGGAAGCTAATATGGCCACATTGCTGTCTCCAAATGAAGAGCCAATCAGTCATCATGTCCCACCACCTTAATTTCTTTCAATGTATTTTCCCAAGTTAAGCCTCCATGTTCTCTTCCACGAGCTCTCTCCTAACTGGCCTGCTATACATCCTTTGCTTTCTTTCAAGTCCTCCTCCCAAGGGCTGGGTGAGGAGAAAGTAATCTTTTGATGGTCTAAGTTCTATATACTGGTTCTATATACTTGTTTTTGCGGTTGCTGTTGAGTTTAATAATTAATATAGAAGATTCGCAGTTGCTTGTTTTTAATACTTATCCTTTAGCATATATTATGTTCTACATGGAAGTGAGCTCAGAGCTTCCAGTCAGATGGTAGTGTGCTTAAACTATAACACATTCATATGGGGAGCTTAGTCTATGAGTATTTCAGGATTAGGGGAGTTCACTATAGTTACAGTTTATTTCTCCAATTCTGCTGGAACTACATATCCAAGCATTTAAACAGTGACTTACAGTGATTATAAAGATTATAAACAGAACTTGAGTTTCTTTATTTTATTGTTCTATGTGACTACATGGAAACTTTACATGTTTAAAATTTATTACAGAAAAACTTTAAGCTATAATCTCTTTGGGCATGTGCACCTTTTAGTTCACACAAAAATTTAAATAATGTCTTTAATATTGAAAGTATTATAGGTATTGTATCAAAACTAAGCAATTCAAGAACATAATGATTACTGAAAATAATTTACCCCGTTGGCATAACTGCATATTTGGTCTTTGTTCCTTGTTTTGGACACAGAGTTCCTAAACCCTTGGTATTTCCTGAGTGATGAGAGACTTTTATTCTAATAAGATCACTCTTAGTGGGCTCCTAGGTAGCTCTGGGGTGAGAGTTGCTTGTCAAGAAGTTCAAACCTTGGGGCTGGGGATGTGGCTCAAGTGGTAGCGCGCTCGCCTGGCATGCATGCGGCCCGGGTTCGATCCTCAGCACCACATACAAAACAAAGATGTTGTGTCCGCCGATAACTAAAAAATAAATATTAAACTTCTCTCTCTCTCTCTCTCTCCCCCCCCCACTCTCTCGCTCTCTTTAAAAAAAAAAAAAAAAGAAGTTCAAACCTTGACTAAAGGTCTGGAACTTGGAGTTCTACTCTACAATCTCCAGGGAGGGGAGAGGGACTGGAGATTGATTTAATAATTGTTCTTGCTTACATTTAATTGTTCAATTTTGCCTTATGAAAAGTATGATTATGCTCCCTTCTTCACCTTGGCTGCTAGGAAACCCAGATAGAATTTGTGAAATTAATCATCTTATAGGACAGAGGATATTGTGACATATTTTACAAACTAACTTTGGTCTGTTGAAACCCTTATACATTGAGATTCACAGAGTTTCTGGATTATTAAGAAGGCACCCAGAGAGGGTATAGATTGGCTATGGCTCTTCGCATACCTTGCCATATGAATCTTTAACATCTGGCCATTCCTGAGTTTTATCGTTTATAATAACCCAATAGTAGTAAGTAATGTCCTAAGTTCTATGAATTTTTTAGTAAATTATAAATCTTAGAAGGAGGGTTAGTGGGTACCCCAAATTTGTATCCAAATCAGACAGAAGTATGGGTAACCTGATAATGCTATATTTGCAATTGGTGTCTGAAGTGAGATAGTCTTGGGAAATAGCCTTTAAACATATAGAGTCTAATATTGGCTTTGGGTAGTTAGTGTCAATATTGAACTGGATTGTGGGACACTTAGCTGGTATCAGAGAGCTGGAGAATTGGTTGTTGGTGTGGAAAACCTCCATGCATTTGATATTAGCAATGTTACAGGTGAAAAAACAAACAAACAAACAAACAAAAAAAACCCAGCTCATTGTCCAGTAGAGGGTGTTAAAAAAATGATCTCTTGTTAGCTGTCAAGTAACTGACATACTGTCCAGTACCATGGAGCTGTTACCAGCTCTGACTCTTTAGGTGCTCATCTTGCCAGGTTCCCTTCTTCCCTTTGCCATGGGCATGCCCATCTTCCTTAACAGCTCAGTATTTCTTTTCCTGGGGTACTCCTTCCATAGACAGACTCTGAGTTGCCTGAGGGCAGCCACCTTATTTCTACAGCTCAGTAACTTCTGTGGCCTAGGAGAGTTCACCCTGGGAATAGGCACTTCCCCCAAAGTATGTCAATATAAACTCTATAAGGGCTTTGTTGTTTTTTCTCTTTGTTTTTTTTTTTCTGTCTCTAGGGAAACATCCAGATAACTGAGAGCCACTTCCTGGAGAATGACTGGCTGACTGCTCTGGCCTGCCACCAGCCCTGCTGTTGTACATGACACCACTGCCATGATGCTGTTAGGGCTGTGATGGGACATGGGCCGAAGATACTTTTCCTGAAACGTAGGGTTGTTCATCAGGTACTCAGCTCATGTCCCATAAGATGCTTCTACCTCCACCCTGGGAATTGTATGGCTTTCTCTCTATATCTTCCCTCATTCCCCAAAAGACAATATATCATTTACATGGCACTGCATAAAAATGAAATATATTGAATGGGCCCTACACTCACCAGATTTTAAAAAATAACATTAAAGAAAGATAGCTGTTGATAAGTATCACTATAACACATGTTGTATCTGTTTCCAAGCACTATTGCAACAAAGAACCACAAACTGGGTGACTTAAATATCAGAAATACATTATCTCACAGATCTGGGACCAGAACCTGAGATCAAGGTTTTGGCAGGACTGGCCTTTTTGGGGGGCTGTCTGAGTCTCTTCTGTGTCTCCCTCCTAGCTTTTGATGGTTTGCTGGCCAACTTTGATATTCTTTGGCTTATAAAGAATTATCCAGGTCTCTGCCTTCATCCTCACATGATGTTTTCCCTGTGTGTGTATATCTGTATCCAAATATTCTCTTTATATAAAGACACTGATCCTATTGGATTAGGGGCCCACCCTGATCTCACATGACCTCATCTTATCTAATACTAATGCCTGCAGTGACCCCATTTCCAAATAAAGTTCAGGCACTGGGGGTTGGGTTATGGAAATATGAATTTTGGGTGGTCACTAAACAACCCATAACCATATCCCACATAATTATTTAATGTCTGTACATTCAAGTAGGTGTAAAAAAAACTTTATAATTATCTGAGCAAAGAATTTAATACTATTTTACGAATACACTTTTGCAGAATTTAATGTGCTTTTATCTTAGAAATGCAACTGCCAAATTTATTGAAGAAAGACTGTAGATTTTTGTTTTTCTTTTTCTTTGGAAACTTATCAAGAGTGGCTCATGTTTTTAGCAAACCATGTCATTAATATTGTGCATAGTATCTAGGTAGCCAAGATAACTTACTTAAGACAACTTCATTTCTAGAAAAATATCAGACTCCTACTGTTACAGAGCTGAGACCATCTAAGAAACTGAGACAGCATGAAGACCACCTTCAAACACTGATTCTTGCCATCAAGTCAGTAAGATTTCAGACATGTTGCTCAGAGTAATAGTAATGTGTTTATTGAAGGGATAGGAAAAGGGGAACGGGACACTCTTAAGGGAGAGAGTGAGTCGTCTCAGAAGGACAGGTATAGTGTGCCTTTCCTGCACTCCAGTTTTATTGGGGATCCCAGAGAAGTTTCCAGAGAGTCCCTCCCAGGTCCACCTCTTGACTTTTGACTTACAACAAGATGACAAACTTTCAAGTCCCCACTGTTATGGCAACTTTAGGTCATCTTGGCCCAGGCTGAATGGTTTCAATTAGATTCATAACCATATATTCCTACAGATTTTATGGTTAGGAGGAACTAACCTTATCTCTCAGAATTTCAGGATCTGATCACAAAAGTTTCCTCCTTCAGGTTAACTTGGGTTCCTCTTGTCAACATTATCCTGGGCCTGCATTTTTCCTGCAAATAGGTAGTCTACTGGGGAATGCCACATATCCTGTCCACTTAGGCCAGGCAGGGCTTTAGGTAAACTGCTCCTTGGAAAAGAAAGCATGTGAGGGTCAATACAGTGGACCCAGTTTAATAGAATTATTTTCTTAACTCCATGTTCGCACCATCCTCATCTATCTGTCCCCTAACACTACTAATGTAAAAATTATCTGAAAAATGATTTTTATGTTTTTACATAATTGTTCTTTCTGAGGTTGAAAGAGTGGATGACAAAGTGTTCTCAGCCAGGTTTATAGACATTTTCTTCTACAAATATACAATATACATGTGATATGTGTATATACAATATATACATACAGTGTACGTATAAAGTCATGTGTTTGTGGCATCTGAGAGTTACAGAGCATAATCATAGTGTGAAATGCTTTGAAGATTCTACTATTATCTTTTAAAATTCCTATGAAAATTGATAATATTTTGTGAGCCTCACTCTGTCATTCTTATTAAGTTACTAAGGGTTCTGTTGGCTCTGCCTAATTTTGTTCCCAGGGTTTCAGAAGCCCAGCATTTTAATCAAGTCTTCAGTTAAGTGTTTTTAATGTGGGAAATGTTCCTCGGAGTTTAAATACAATCACAGTTTAAAAGACTAAGGTTTAAATTCCTTTTATTTAACATATGTACCCATATGCACGTCAATCTGAAAATTTCTGATAGTAGCTGTCAGAAAGTGTTTTGAATATTTAATGAAGGGTTCTAACTTTCATCTGAGTCCACAGATGAATAATTTAGGAGGACAGAGGCTGTCTGTTCTTTGTTGACTTTCATGGATCAATTGGTGTGCAAATATTGAATTCTTTCCTGCTATAATAACAGGCAAATAGCAGCAAACCTACTTTCCAGAATAGCAAAATTATGGAATACTCAAAGGATTGTGTGCATATGTGTAGAAATCTTTTTTTTTCCAATTCAGAGAAATACAGGACAAGCAGGAGCTCAGTAAAGATTGAATCAAGAATCTAAATTTTTCAGAGCTAGAAGGATCCTTAGTGATTATCTAGCCTATTCCACCTGCTTCTCATCTACCTCTTTTTCAAATAATGATACTTTGGCCTCCAGAGATAAACTGAAATGCTGGTCATTATACATATTCTTGGTTTATTTTGAGGGATCCAAAAAAAAAAAAAAAACAGTGTTCTTGCTGACACGGTGGCACACACCTGTAATCTCAACAACTCTGGAAGCTGAGGCAGGAGGATCACAAGTTTGAGGCTAGTCTGGATAATTTAATGAGACCCTCAGCAACTTAGCAAGATCTTGACTCAAAAAAAAAAAAAAAAAAAAAAAAAAAACTAGGGATGTAGCACTGTAGTAAAAGCACCCCTGGGTTTAATCACCTACCATAAAACAAAAACAAAACAGTGTTCTTACATTTTCATTCAGATTTTGTATTAAGATATCTTTGAGGACTTTATCCGGGAACAACCAGATGGCTGCCAGGAAAGTGTCACTTTCAAGAACTCTTTACCTCCCCACCCCCAGCAGAACTTCATTTATTTGTTTCAAATGTCATAGTTTATTAAATAGCACTAGTTCATTCCTAGTAATTGCATTGTAAATTATCCTCTTAGGAGGACCCATGAGATAAAATTCTCAAAAAATTCAGATCTAGGGATATTTGTCATTTTTTCAGAGTTAATTGTTTAATTTTGCCTTATGAAAAATATGATTATGCTTCCTTCTTTACTTTGGCTGCTAGGAAACCCAGATCGAATTTGTGAAATTAATCATCTTAATAGGACAGAGGATATTGTGACATATTTTACAAACTAACTTTGGTCTTATTTTATTTTTCCAATCTTTTTTCCTTTCTTTAAAATCTCTATTTCTGCCTTTCCTTGTTTTTAATCTTATTAAACTGTAGGTTTTCCTTTTTAAATTTACACAAGATGTTTTTCCTTGAATTTTCTATTCATAGAACACCAAAGTTTGATAGGAACTGAACAGACCAACCTTAGAAATTGTGGTGAGACATGATGGAAAGATAAAGGATCCAATTAAATGTTTTCATTTTAGAATTAAAATAAATTTAGGGGCCCTACTAGGTAGAAAGGATATGAAAATAATGCAGTATTTACATGAGTTCTAAAGTTCCTCAAATGAGAAAATATCATGCTTAATGTGTATTAAAAATATATAGTATACCTTAAAATAAAATATTAAGAGTGAAATTAATCTAAAAGCTTGTGTAGTAATATAATAACCCTGGATGGGGATTATAGGCTCAGATAGGAGTTGAACATTAAGGTCATGGTATGACTCAGACCCAGAGATATCTAATATTTGGTTACCTCCTCCTGTGAGTTTTATAGTCCTTATTAAAAAATATAACATTCCATCTGTATTTTGAACAAGAATTCAGTCTGAGTTATAGCCAATCATTCTGGTTATTAAGGATAATTTTTAGAAAACTGAGGAGGCCCCCCCAAATTTATTTGGAAAGGTAGCTTCAAAATTGTTTGGGATGATTCAGTTTTTTTAATGAGTTAATAAACTTTAATCAGAATTAAGTTTACAAATGTTTATGAGAATCAAATCCATGATATTTATAGTTTGTGTAAAAAGTGGCACATATTTGTGTTTTGGGTGTATATAATATTTAAGAGGATTTGGCTTATTAAAATATTATCCTTGTGATCCTAATGTAAAAGGTATAATTAAATGAATGGTTTTTACTTGTAAGCCAAGGTTTGAGCCATTTGGAGCCCTGGCTTATCTCCTCCTTAATGCCAGACACTACAAACAAGTGACTGATTAGTGCAGCTCAATTACTTGCAAGTAAGCAGGTAAATGCTTCATTTCTGGGTGCTCTTTCCTTCTGGGCACCAGCTATTTCATTGCCCTATGTCCTTCTACACCTATGTGAGTCTCTTTAGTTCCAGATGCCCATGGCCAGTCCTCTCTCCTTTTTAAAACCATGCTTTAAGGGCAACATCACCTTGGGGGACATCCCTCTCCTCCTCCACAGACAAGATGTTCTCCCAGCTTTGCACTCTCTCCCCTGAAATGTGTATGCCTGACCATCACTGGTGGGTTTACACATCCATAAAGGCATAGACTGTCACTTAGGCCCAGCTATGCCTAACAGTTGCTTAATACTTGTTAAATTGAGCTAACCTAATGAGTTCAGTTGAAATAAATTAAATGTACCAACAAGCCAGATAATAGTCTATTCATGACTTCACTAACTCTCATTTGGAGTCTCATAAAAATCATAACAAATCCTGAGGGATTTAAAATATAATCTAGTTTTGTTTCTTTCATTATTTTTGTGTTCTATGAAGAATGCAAATTTGAAGAAAGTCTTCTATAGCCTAAATAGCACACAAAAGCCACTAACTGATTCTTGGGAAAACCCTTTATTTTCAGTTGAATAAACTGAAGATTTTTTAAATATAAAAATATGTGTTTGATTTCTCTTGAAAAAGTAAGACCAGCCACAAAGGTTTCCATTCTTTAAAAAATGCCAATTTTCTGGGGACCCTCTCCAATTTATCACAATCCTTGCCACCCCTTACAGTTTCTTTGATTCAGAAACTAAGTATCAAGATGGCATTGAAATCCAGAAAGTATGGCTCTGTAGATGGTAGCACACCTAGCCTTCTTGCTTCATTTATGTTAACTTGCCTATTGCTGAAAGCAATTAAACTTGAGGACCTCACTTTTGCAATAAATGTATTTTAATGAAGTATCATGGGAAAAACACTGTTTACAAATCAAACTCCATATGTATATAACTTACTGTTGAGAAGAATCTATTGTAAATGTAAACTAATTCTTTTGGGCATCAAATAAGCACACTTGTGCATATTTCTATTGCCTTGACAAGAGCTACTTGTTAACTTGTTATATGATTCTGAGAGCTCAATTTGTTGTATTAAAATTCCGTAAAAATTTATGCTTTTTATTATTATGACATTTACTTTTACTTTTGAGCTCAGTGTGATTGTTCTTCCTTTGCAAGAAATGTGTTTAAGATTATAGCCCTTATAGAAATTTTATCATAAAAATAAAATCATTGCCAAAACAAGTTTAAGACTGAGCAACATCAAAAATTTTGGCTAGAGACATGGTGAGTTCATTAGAGCTATAGATCCCAACATTCTTTCTCCCTAGAGAGTTTTCCTTTTTGTTTATTTTTAAAAGTTTTATTGGCATATAATTTTCATATAACTTTTACCAAGGGTAAATGTACAATTCAATGATTTTGAATTTCAGAACATTTACTTCATCCCAAAAAGTTCCTTTGTGCTCATTTGCAGTATTATTTCGGTTCCCACCTTCAGCCCTAGGCAAGCTTGAGCCAGGAATATCATTGCCCCACTTATGACCTCAACCTCAACCTTATAGAATTATTGGCCCTCCCTGCTTACTCATCATCAAGATCATCAGTTCCACAGATAATGCCCCTGGGTGTGGGTGTCTCCACCACACCAAATAGAGTAGCAGCCTGGCGTTACAGCCTTTCCCCAGCCCTGGCAAAACTCCTGTGTTTATGAGCTGGAGGACAGGGAAAAAGAGGGTTTGCAGCAGCCCCAGGCAAGAGTGTCTCATTCCTATTGGCTTATTTGAAATTTGACTGTTTAAAAAGCATAAATGGGGTTGGGTCTGTAGCTCAGTGGCAGAGCACTTACCTAGCATGCATGAGGCACTGGGTTTGATCCTCAGCACCACATAAAAATAAAAAAAATAAAATAAAGGCATTCTGTTCATCTACAACTACAAAAATAAATAAATACAAGCTTAAATGTTCCTCAAATTATTGTTTGTAGTTGTTTTAAGGAAAAGGATTTTTTGACATCCTCACTCAGCCATAGTCAGAAGTCTAATGTTTTTATATATTTTTTTCACTCTTAATTTCAGCCTTAATGTTTTCTGGTTTCTTTCCCAAGGATGTTAATGGAAACTGATTGGATCTTTGTGCTCCATATTCTATTGCTTTTCCTAGTACTAGTGATTGAACTCTGGGGCACCTGAACACTGAGCCACATCCCCAGCTCTATTTTTTGTATTTTATTTAGAGACAGGGTCTCACTGAGTTGCTCCTCGCCATTGCTGAGGCTGGCTTTGAACCCAGGATCCTCCTGTCTCAGCCTCCTGAGCTGCTGGGATTATAGGCATGGGCCAAAACCGCAGGCCATGGCTTTAAGGTTTTGATGTCCCAAAGTCATTTATCCAGTCCAAAACAACTTCAATGAGATGCTAACAACTGAGTGAGTGTCTTTCCAGCTATACACTTTGAATCAGCATATAACTACCTTAGTGATAGAAGTGAAGCCTGCAATCTTCAGTCTCTGAAGCGGATTGTTTCCTGCTTCTGCTCTACCTACAGGCCTTGACTTCACAAGACACATGCACTATTGCAATGCATGGAGCCCTTGATCTCATGGCTTAGGAAGCAGGCCTCTTATGATGATCATTTTGTCTGTGCTGCTGTCTTTCAAAGAACTATATATAAACTCAGCAATGATCATCTTAGTATGAACCAGCTATATCACTGTTAGGACTAATTCCTCCCAGTGATTAAAAAACACCATTGATAGTGTTTATTTATATTCTTAGTTTCTACTACTAGTATTTTAAAGTAGGAGGGGGAAATTAACAGCCAATATTTAGTATTTTAGAAATTAACAACCAGTTTTTAGTACGTGGATCAATACTAAAAATATCCAAATACCAATTGAAATGATACAACATTTTCATGTTCAGAGGGAAACTTTTTCTGTGACTTTTGAGATTATTTTTGCATAAATTTCAGAAAAAATATATTTCCTATTTTAATTTATATACAAAGAAATAACTGGGAAGAATGTGTGCTAGAGTTACAAATCTCAATTTCTAATGTACACGGCTCCTTAAAACTGAACAAATTCCCTGGTGATCCTGTTAAAATGCACATCTTGCATTTCTAATAAGCTCTCTAGTGAGACTGATACTGCTTTTATGAACAGTAAGGTGTAGAAGTTCTGGTGTGCTGTTTCATAATTTGAAGATCAAATCACCCACATTTCAATTACCATTCAGGACCACTCAAACTGGGAAAATTCTGCAACATTACCATTTCCAGCTCACTGAGAGCCTTGTGTTTTGTGACCCATGCCCTCAAAGCAGAAACTGTCACCAAATGATCGCTCTGACAATAATTGTGTGTCATTTCATGTTCAAATACCCATGCTTTCTTTTTTATCTGGGAGGAGACTGTTAGAATAAGGAGGTGGCAACCATAGATAAGTTTTTTATTTTCATGATACGAATCATAAATTTTAAAAACCGATCCTAAAGGTTTGAATTGGGGTTTATTGCAGATGATTTCTTAAAAATCCACAGACATTCCTTTGAGACCTTGGATGGAGCAAGAAGTCACAAAGCTCCACAGGTAGATTTCTGAAAGTAATGCTGTTTTTCAAATAGAAAAATAGCTAAGTATGTGTTTGGGGTCTTGGGAAAAGAGAATGAGTGATCTGCTCATAAGTAAGTTGACTCTGCTCTACAAGAGCTGAATTGTTGATGCTTTAGCATTTAATAAAAATTATTCTATTGCTTTGAAAAACATGTTGTGGAAGATCTTTCAAAATAGATTCCATTGTAGTCCTTTGTTTGCCAATTTGGACATTTTTATTGTGTCGAATTTAAGTTGGAGTTGATTTTCAGGGTAAGATGCTTTTATCCAGCCCTGCCTGCTTGACATCAACTATTTCCTAGACCCCTCCCCCAGCATACTTGCTTCTTTAAAAAAAAATAGATGGGGACACACTTTTATTTTATTCAGTTATTTATTTGCAGTGCTGAGAATCAAACCCAGTGCCTCACACATGCTAGGCAAATGCTCTACTACTGAGCCACAACTCCAGCTCCTACTTGTTCTTTATTATAATATTTTCTTTGGAGAACTAGCTTCATTATTGACAATTTCAATTTATGAGCTATGTTGTGGCTAAGGATTGCCAGGCATTTAGCTGGAAATACACAGAAAAGCAGAGTTGGAACCTCACATAAAATAAAGATAATGGCAGTGTTTTCAGTGATAGAGCCATCTGAAACTAGCCTCCAAGAATTATTTGATCAATGGAGAAAGGTAGAAAGGCAACATACTCAGGAAACCTTAAAAACAAGGTGTTTGGAAAACCACAAATTAATTAAAATATCACCAATGCCATTTCTGTAGGCTTGGACTAAAATTTGCAGTTGTTATTTAATTTCTCCTGCTACATGGCATTTGTAAAACAAGTACTGTGAGTTAAAATGGTAAGCTCCTTTTGAGGATTATAATTTTGTATGTTTTCTACCAAAGAAGTCAGTCTTTGAAGTATCTTTTGTTATTTTTATTTTTTAGGTGCATAACAGTTAAAATGGTAAGCTCCTTTCGAGGATTATAATTTTGTATGTTTTCTACCAAAGAAGTCAGTCTTTGAAGTATCTTTTTTTATTTTTATTTTTTAGGTGCATAACAGTTTATTGCCAACTTAACTTGTAGACTTCTAACCCCCTTCCTCTTGCCCTTTCTTCCTCTTGATTTTTCTGCTTTGAGATCATTCCTTTGAGATCACTTCATGTATTAAAAATCCCCTGTGGTTGCTGCACTGTGTCTTACTGAACGTCCGTCCAGTCTCCTCTTTCTGGTCCCATATTCGGCTTGAATGAACTTTTCATGCCTTTCCATGTCACATTGATGAAACAACTTCCAGTGCTCCCGCCCTAGTAGATCCAGCTCCTGACTTCAGTCAGCAAGCTTCTCCATAATGATCTGTAAAATTTACTTGTTCACAGCAGGAAACTTTTTGCTATTGTCCTGATGCCCCTGGCTCTTTAAGCATCTTTCTCAAAACTGACCATTCTCCTGTTTTCTGTATGCCAAAAGATAGCCCATTATTATAGGAAATCTCACTTTAAGACAGACCCACTGTAATGTTTTATAGATAAATCTTTAATAAAAACATTTCACAACCCTTAACTCCCTTTTCCAACTCAATCAGTTCTGATGATTTAGTATCTTTTTATTACATTGACTATCTTACTCATTTTTTACCCAGTGACTGTGTTCTTTTAAAATATGTATTATCAATATATAAACCAACAACTCCCCAAACAATATATTAGTATTGCAACAAAAATAGCAATACCAATGAATACCACAAACTGAAGAGAACCAATACAGGGTAAATATATGTATACAAAACCGTGTGAGTGGGTTTAAGTAAGTGAAGGAAAGTTTGTTAAATATATTTTTTTAGGATGGGACAACATTTCAACAAGACATGGATATATATTTTCTCATATTTCATAATCTATCCATATAGATTAATGAATTAAATATAAAAAACTAAAGTATAATAAAAATTGACAGACCATTTATTTATTCTATATATGGAAGAAAAATAACTTCACTTTTGAAGAAATAAATCATAATGGGATTATTGATACCTTTAAGAAAAGACACGCTTAAATTTCTGTATTATGAAAGAAGACCCATAGTGCTGATCTATACAATATTTTTTAAATATAATATTTATAGGGGCTGCAGTTGTGGCTCAGTGATAGAGCGCTCGCCTAGCACATGCGCGGCCCTGGGTTTGATCCTCAGCACCACATAAAAAAAAATAAATAAAATAAAGATATTGTGTCCAAACACAACAACTAATAATAATAATAATAATGATAATAATAAAAATTTATAAAGAAGATACTCAAAATTTAAAGTATAAGTATAAAAGAGCATATGAACGCATCTCCTTAGATTATAAATTCTACAAGGACAAGGACATTTCCTGTGTTTAACACATAATAAGTATGTAATAAATATTGAGTGATTAAATGAATATGTGAAAACAATTAGAAAACAGAATTTTTTAAAAGTTAATAATTGTAAGAATAATTATATTAAATAACCCTGAACAACTAAAATAATTTTTAAATGATAACTAAAATAGTTTTTGAATTATATAATACAGTACCACCAAGATTGTAGAACTGGTGTACTTTCCTTGTAGTGGCTCTTTAAATTGGTTGGTACCTTTTGGAATGCAATATGACAATTTGTATGTACATATATATGTGTATGTATCTCTGTATATGTACATGAATATAAATATGTATACAAAAATTATATATATATATATATATATATATACACACACACACATATATACAAGCATGTATATACATAATTTTTTATATTCTTTTGAGCCTAGTTGTGTGTATACATATATATGTGTATATGTGTGTGTATATATATATATATATATATATATATATATATATATATATATATATACAAAAATATATATTACATATTTTACATTCTCATGAGCCTAGGAAAGCTATTGGTTTCCCTGTGAAATTATAGTAATTACTTATTAACTAGCAAGCTCTCCTCTGCCAGTATTGACACACTCACTAATGAATATTTATGAGAATGCGAAGTGCAATTTCAGATGAGAGTACAGGAGGGACTTGGAAGGAATGCTTTTGAAGCTTTGTGTACTCTAATATTCCTGTACTAGTACTAGTTTGAGCTAATCTACTAGTACTAGTTCCTGGACACCAGAAGGAGGCTTAGAGATGTTCAGGTTGTGTTTGCATCAATAACAGATGGGAGCATTTTCAAGTGGATTTACTGGTGGTTATCCATTAGGGAATTATTTGCAACATTGAAGATAGTAACTATATTTATTTTTATGTCTTGGATTTATATGTGTTTAAAAAATAACTAATTTATTGGAATAAAATTTACAATCTTACAACAGTTTTTTTCTTGGGGGCATGTACCAGGGATTGAATTCACAGGCACTCAACCACTAAACCACATCCCCAACCTTTTTTTTTGTATTTTATTTAGAGACAGGGTCTCATTGAATTGCTTAGTGACTCGCCAGTTGCTAAGGCTGGCTTTGAACTCTAAATTCTCCCATCTCAAGCCTCTCAAGCTACAGGGATTATTGGCATACACCACTGTGCCCAGCTAGAACTTGTTTCTTGACTGTCATTATTCACATATGTAATGTATTGGTAGAGCACAATTTATGTATAGGATCCCGTATTAGCACCACACTGAGCCATAATGATCTGGAAGCAAAAAGAGAACATCAGCAACACTGGCTTTGTTTTTAATTGATTTTTTGACACTTTGCTCATCATAGATTTTGTTTGCAAAAATTTATGTTATTAAAATATCACGCTAAATGTTTTTTATATTGATGACTGAGATGTTTGCTGTCCCCTTCATTTTTGAATCCCTAAGGAGTTTCTTACTTGTTTTCACCTTTCACCTAGTCCCAGCTCTGACCTACTGTTCTTAGAGTTTTTTAGGTAAAAGGTCTAGAAAACTGAGTGGCATTTTATTTGTGGAGAAACTGAGTCATGGTTATAACATTTGATGTAGACATTCAGTGACTAATTGGGAATCCAAAGAATAACTCCTCCTATTTAAAAAAATAATCAAATCAGTAAGTAACTCCCTTGTTACATATTTACTAAGATTTGAATCTTTTAGTTTAATTATTATTTTATATATTTGATTAGAAAATTTTACTATTTCCAACTTTTTCACTATTGTCTCTCTAATTTTTAAACAATGACACAGTGGGCAAAATTTTCCTAATCACTAGGTCACTAGCAGTTTAATCCCTATCACTGGCCTTTCAGTATTTTGTGGACAGGAGAAATACTCTTCAAGCCATGTTGGGAACTGATCTTACACTGGAGTGAAATTTTCACACAATCCCTTGTTTCCTCTTGAAGAGATTAGAGATGTGACACAAAAATCCACCCCCAGCCCCCACCTCACCTCTCCCTGTTCTTAGAGCTTTTCAATTTGAAGGTGAGATACTCAGAAGAGCAGGAGGGTTATGAGAATTTCAGTTCATTGAAATGTTTGTCAATCCATTGGAAGAATACACATCCTGAAACTATTATTGGCAAAGCAAACAGTGAGTGACATTCAGAGTTTATGCTGTTTGCTCTCTGATACTGCTGGAATGAGTTGACGTCACACACAGGAGTTACCAAGAAGTAGCTTTCTCTGAGCTGGCCAATAACTGCTGCTCTTCAATTAATTAATAGTGAAGTAAAATCTTCATTATAGCTCAGGTCAGTACAGAAGAAGGAAACATACAAATGAGAATAGAACATTATTTTAATCTACTATTTCCCAAAGTCATCTCTTGAGAATAGTTACAAAATTGGTTGTCTGTGGAAACATATCCAGAAATACTATATACTAATGCTCATTTTGGAGATGAAATGTTCATTAACATCTGAAAAACTCAGAAATTCTGCAGGGGAAAAAAAACAATATTCAGGTAGAGTTTGGTTTAATCCAGTTTTGCCCAAATTTTGTAATGGAACCTTTAATACTGCTGTGAAACAAATTGCCCCAAGGCGTTGAGTCAATGATAATTTTCTTATCTCTCAGATTTTTGGGGTAAGGAATTTGGGAAGAATTCACCAGCTCCTTTTGAGTCAGGGTCCTTCATGCCACTGTAGTCAGGAGAAGACAGGAGCAGCTGTGGACTGGATGGGCATCTCTCTTCCTTTCAGCTTAGAGCTTCTCTTTGTGGTCTCTATGCCACTAGACTGAATTTCCTCACAGCATGGCTTTCTGCAGGCACTAAGTCTACTGTATGGTAGCTCAGAGTTCTGATCAAGTATTGTAACTCGTTGGGTGGCAGCTGTAGCCACTTCTCTGACATAACCTTGGAATATGCAGCATTATTTTTACTGCATTCTGTTACTTACAATTGAGCCAGGAGCCTACTTAGATTCACAGCAGGGGAATTCAATTTCATATCTTGAAAAGGGAGTGGCAAAATTTAGAAGGGTATGCAGGACAAGAAATAGTGTTACTATCATTTTTGGAAAATAACTTCTACCACAGAACCTTCTTTTCCTGTGCAATCTATTCAAATTGATTCTATGAAACATACTTTGAGGATATTGCCGTGGACAGTTACCACTAGAGCTGCTTCTAAGTAGAAAAATCACATTTACTTTCATTTCTTCCTACAGAAATGTAGGATCTTCTCTTACAATGACTATAGTCAACCAACATTCAACATTAGCCATGACAGGTTATTTTAAATTGACACTACAATTGTTACAGAATCTTGAAATATAGTTTATGCTTATCACGATGTCAAACCCATGGTAGTTACTGGACCAATGGTTATATCCTAATATTTATTATATTAATAAAGAAGCATATATATTACAGTGCCACAATTTTTAAAAATTTTGTAAGTATTCATCAATATAATTGGTTTCCTTTGTAATTTATACGTTATATTTTGTTGATTTATAGAAATTATTCTGACATAGGTCAACAGGTTTCATCAAAGTCCATGGCACAAACAGGAATAAAACCCTTCAGTAAATCAGCAGGCTGTTCTGTGAATCTGTGTCCTATTTCTGTATCCTCTTAGCCCAGGATATCCCATTAATGAAAATGTATGATATATCCAAAGAAAATTAAATTTTATAATTTTTATTAAAAAATATTTATATGATACTGGTGTTGTTAGTCAATAGAAAATATCTAGTAATGTTGGTTATCTGAATTCTAGGAGGCTGAGAGTTGCTTCCAGGTCAGTAGCAGCTACTGGGAACCCTCCCAGCGGGTGTATGAAGGTGCAGGTTTAGTGCACCAACTTCAGGCTTTATTGCTGATGAATTAGGAATGGGAGTGGAAAGTACGAGCCACATCTGAGGCAGGGGAAACTATATGTGCAGTTTTCTGTCCTTTCATTAAATGCCTCCAAGGGAAACCTAGGAGGCAGAAGCTTTAGTCTGCTCAGGCTGCTAGAATAAAACACCAGAAGCTGGGGGCTTAAATAACAAAGTTATTTGTCACAGTTCTGGAGGCTGGGAGGCCTAAGATAATACGCAAGCTGATTTGGTTTCTCAGGAAGGCTCTTTTCCTGGCTGGCAAAGGATGGCCTTCTTGCTCTGTCTTCACATGGTAGAGAGAGAAAGAGGGAGCTCTTTCTCTTGCAGGGCGCTAATCCCATCACCAGGGCTTAATCCTAATGACTTAATTACCTCCCAAAGGTCCACCCCACCATTATGTTGGCATTAGAGGCTTCAACGTGTGAATCGGGAGGTACAAACATTCAGTCCATAACAGTGTTTTACAGTTATTCTCCTATATGTGAAAAAATGAAGGACCTAACTGCTAAGCAACTTGCTGAAGCCACACATCAGAGGTGGAAGCCCAGGATCAACTCAGCTCCATGGGCATCCAGATCCCAGATCCTAGGTTCTTCACTCAGCATTTCTGACTTGTGTCCCCACAACTATATCATGGATGTTAATACATGTTATGTGAAAAGTTAAACCTGAGAGGGGGACACAAAACCTTGGCAAATTTTGAGTTGAGCAACACTGAATCAATTTCCTTTACTGCAAGATTTCTTAGAGACTTCGACATCTTTTTCTTATTTACAAATTTATTTTATTTTTTATAAGATTTTTTGGTAAGGGGGTACTAGGGATTAAACCCAGAGACATTTTTGCCACTGAGTTACAACCCCAACCCTTTTTAGTTTTTATTTTTAAGACAGGATTTTAAACATTGCTTAAGACCTTGCTAAGTTGCTGATGTTTGCCTTAAACTTGTGATCCTCCTGCCTCAGCCTTTTTACAAGATCCTTTTTATTGGTGCATTATAATTGTACAGTATAGTGGCCTTTGTTGTTACATATTTGTACATGCACATAACATACCTTGGTGAATTTTATCTCCCCGTATCTGTCCTTTACCCTTCCTCTCACACCATGATCCCCTTCCTCTCCTGGTATCCCTTTTATTTTCATGAGATCATCTTCCTTTTTTTGTTCTAGCTTTCACATCTGAGAAAAAGTTACACCATTTGACTTTCTGTGTCTGGTTTATTTTGGCTTAACATAATAATCTCAAATTCTATCTATTATCTAGCAAGTGATATTATTCTCTTCTTTGTGGCTGAGTAAAACTCTATTGTGTGTATGTTAGGGTGGAGTTCAAGGACATCAAGGTGGTGGAGAGAGGGTATTAGAAAGAATCCACTAGAGGACAAGGCAAGGAGACAAGGAGATGAGACCAGTCTCTAGTTTTGAGTAAATGTTGACAGGTTCCAGAATTTTACTGACTCACAGCAAGGCTTGGGAAGTGGGAGGATGGTTTGAAGTTCTCAAAAACTGCAGTGTTTCTCTCTGCCCCAAGACCTTTGGTTTATTCCTTTTAGGTAAAGGAGGTATTTGGCATTCACCTGTGCCTCTTTATATTTGGTTGCATCTGGAGTATAGCTTTCTGTTTATTAAAGAATTTTGTATATATTATTATAACTTCAGGAAAGGAGAATCACTGGCTGCTTTATTTACCATCCTGACTCTGAAATCTCCCAAACAATTATTTCTGACTAAATAATAGAATGGTAATGAACTTCACAGATAATTTTTCTCTTATAAAGGTAACATCTCAAGGAATGTTTGAAACATGTAATGTGACATAGTCAGAATGATAGGTAGCAGACAGACATAAGCAGTATGGCTGGGATTGGAGGGATGGTTCTGTAGTCTAAGCCTGCTGTGCTGACCTCCCACATGATGTTTTTCATTTTATTTTTAGTGCACTATAGTTATAAGCAATAGTGGTTTTTTTTTACACAAATACACATAATAGTTTCCTCCATTTCAACAGATAAATGGATAAGATAATGCTAAATGAAGTTAGCCAATCCCCTCCCCCCAAAAAAACAAACAAACAAAAAAAAAAACAAAACAAAACAAATGCTGAATGTTTTCCCTGATATACAGAGGCTAACTCATGGGGAGTAATATATACAGGTAAAGAGAGGGAGCATGGGAGGAATAGATGAATTCTAGATAGGGAGGGGGCAAGGGATTAACAAGGGCGATGGAATGTGATAGACATCATTATCCAAAGTACATGTATGAAGACACAAATTGGTGTCAACATACTTTATATACAACCAGAGATATGAAAAATTGTGCTGTATACATGTAATAAGAATTGTAATGCATTCCACTGTCATTTTTTAAAGCAATAAAAAAAAAGAAATGTGGTATATATACATAATGGAGTTCTACTCAGCCATAAAGAAGAATAAAATCATGTTATCTGCTGGCAAATGGATGGAACTGGAGAATATCATATTAAATGAAATAAGCCATATTCAGAAAGTCAAGGGTTTAGAATTACCATATGATCCAGTATTTCAACTTCTGGGTATATACCCTAAATAATTAAAAACAGAAATTCAAACAGATATTAGTATACTCATGTTCATAGCAGCCATACTCACAACAGCCAAAAGATGAATGCAACTGAAGCATTCACTGGCAGATGAAAAGATAAACAAAATGGGGTTTGCACATACAATGGAATATTATGTAGCTTTGAAAAGAATGTGAATTCTAACACACACACAACAACACAGATGAAGCTTGGATGTTATGTGAAATGAAATAAACTGGTCACAAAAGGACAAGGACTATATGATTCTGTTTATGTGAGATACCTGGAATAATCAGAGTCATAGAGTCAAAGTGGGGTAGTTCTTGCCAAGGGCTGGGTGGGTGAGGGGAGAGTTGGGGTTATTGTTTAATGGATATAAAATTCTGTTACAAGATCCTGCTGGGGGAGGAAAGAGGCTGGGCCATAACACTTGGTGCTCCAGAAATACTCAGAATAAAATGGGTTTTACTCAAAACCAGCTTTAAAGGAAGATAGGAGAAAATTATTTCAAAAGTTCCAACTCTGAAACCCCTGAAAATTAGCAGAACTTTTAAAGGAGAAGAGGCAGGGAAGTGAAAAAAAAAGAGGGGATATACATACGTAAATTTAGTTATCCTATGTTAGATGGGACCGAGGGTCAATCTCCACTCACAATCTATTGCTTCTTTGGTGCTGGTCAGGGAGTGGGGATGGAAGTAGCCCCTTAAGATTCCTTCTCTCAGCAGGGGAATTGCCTTTTAAGTGGGTAAAGGGAGGCAATTCAATTTGTTTCAGTTTCAACTTGGGATGATAAAAAATTTCTGGATATGGGTGCTAGTGAAGGTTGCACAATAATGTGAATGCACTTAATGTTACTGGACTTCCACCCAAAAAATGGTTAAAATGATAAATTCTATGAGGTGTGTATTTTTGCCTTGATTAAAAAAAAAAAAAAAAAAAAAAAAAAAAAACAACTAGTTCTTGCCATTATGTTGATAATGTTGAATCCTAATCAACCAAAGAAGACCAGGAACAAGTCTGTAGATTGACAAAATTAGATTTATTGGCTTGAAGTTTCAGGGAAGTTGCTCCACAGAACCCCAGAATGTTGCTCAACAGGAAGCAGGAAGGATTTAATGGACAGTTTGGGCTCCTTGTGAAGGATTCTGAGGAAACAGGATTAGTTATGGATTGTTTGCTGTTTCTGAGGCAAGATTAGGAGGAGTGAGGGTTTACCAGGTGCTGAATGAAGTGTGGGCAATTTAACTCCTAGGAATGAATCTCCAGTGTAAAATGGCAATAGCCAGGAAGTTATGGAGCATCAGTGGTAAGAAAGCTGTAGTCACAGGGAGAGGGTGTCCTTGAGACATTTACAGCCAGCTGCTGCATGACCTTGGAAGGATCTTGCTTTTTTTAATATCTCTGCTGTTTCAAACATGTCAGTCATCTCAGCCTCACTAATGGCAGAGTTGCTTTTCCTTTTTCCAGTCCCAGATAATTTCTACTTTTCCCAACCCAGAGAAAGTGTTACTCTTTTTAGTCATTATGGCGTGTTAAATAATTCTTAAAGTGTATTTCCATAATAACCCCCTCTAAGCAACTTTACTGAAGAATAAATGATATTATTGCTAAATGAAATAACATTATAAACTTTAATAAACCAGTATCTACACCTTGAAACAATGCTTTACATTTGCAAAGAAAGAATTCTGAAGTATATTATTTTTATTGTTAAAAAAAGAATTTTCTAGTGTTTTCAACATGAAGCAGGGCTCTATTTTGTCAAATGTTTTTTTCTGTATCTATTGAGGTGATCATCTGATTCTTGTCATTAAATCTGTTGATGTGATGAATTATGTTTATTGGTTTCTGTATGTTGAACCAACTCTGCATCCCTAGGACAAACCCCACTTGATTGTGGTGCACTATCTTTTAAATATGTTTTTGTATGCACTTTGCTAGAATTTTATTCAGATTTTTTACATCTATGTTCATCAGGGATATTGGTCTGAAGTTATCTTTCCTTGATGTGTCTTTGAGTGGTTTTAGTATCAGGATGACGCCAGTCTCATTGATCCAGTTTGGAAAGGATCCCTCCTTTTCTATTTTATGGAATAATTTGAGAAGTATTGGTGTTAATACATCTTTGAAGGTCTTGTAGAACTCAGCTGAGAATCCATCTGGTCCTGGGCTTTTCTTGATTGCTGGACTTTTGATGGCATCTTCTATTTCATTCCTTGGAATTGATATGTTTAAATTGTGTATATCCTCCTGATTCAGTTTGTGTAGTTAATATCTAGAAGAATTATATTTTATTGGAGTATAAATTTTCAAAGTAGTTTCTAATTATCTTCTGTATTTCAGTAGTGTCCATTGTGATATTTCCTTTTTTGTGTGTTATATTTCCCTTTTCATCATGAATTTTAGTAATTTGAGTTTTCTGCCTAACACATCTCAATATCATAAAAGCTATCTATGCTAAACCCAAGGCCAACATTATTTTAAATGGAGAAAAATTTAAAACATTCCCTCTAAAAACTGGAACAGAACAAGAATGTCCTCTTTCACCACTTTTATTCAACATAGTACTGAAAACTCTAACCAGAGCAATTAGAGAGATGAAAGAAATTGAAGGATACAAATAGAAAAAGAAGAATTCAAACTATCACTTTTTGCTGATGACATGATTCTATATTTAGAAGATTCAAAAAATTCCACCAGAAAACTTCTAGAACTAATAAATGAATTCAGCAAAGTAGCAGGATACAAAATCAACACCCATAAATCTAATGCATTCATATACATCAGTGATGAGCTCACTGAAAAACAAATTAGAGGAATGGGAAGATGGCGGCGAAGGGAGTGCATCAGCCCCGTGTACCGCGTCACTGTGTGGGAGAATGACGAGTTAGAACGGCTAAAAGCTATCTTGTTTGGAATTTCCAGCAAAATTGGGGTGCTCCAAAACCTAGAGGAAGGATTTCCATCGCACGAGGATCAGCTATGGGGGCTCAAATGTGAGAGATTTGTCCACATGGAGGGTCACGCTGCTTATTCAGCAAATCACCCCGCGGCTAGAGTCTGCGGCGCGTGCTGGGAAACGACGAGACAGCAACGCAAAGATACAGTGCTGCAGATTCTGTGGGCTCCTGCCAGCTGTGCAATCACTGTGCTCAGGGCTGAATTCTGGGTTTGAGACAGGGGAAGGAAGCGGTCCAATTCAGTTCTCCACACCAGTCAGACCACAGAGGAAGCCAGCGGCCACCATCTTGGAGAGCTGACGTCACCATCACTGTTTTCGACTGATCGCAGCTCATTCAGCCATAGAACAGGTAATTTCAGGCTGCCATTCGCCTGCGTCTCGCAGACAAATTACTCAGGCTCAGTACTAAAGAACCTGTGGAAACTGCTTCTTGGAGCCTACTCCTATCAGAACATACACCGAGCCTGGAGCGGCCAAATTCCGGCTCCCGGAACTGCTCTGGCCCAGGGCTAAAGAACCCACGGAAACTGCTTCTCGGTCCGGGTCCTGCTGAATACTGTGGAGGTAAATACCAACCGAGCCTTCATAGGCAGTGGCAACAGGATTGAGACAGGGCTTGTGAGGGCCGGTCAGGACTCACCCGTTGCTTTGGTAACCCGGCAAAGGGAATGAAATGCTGCCATTCGCATGGGATACCAACATGGCAGAGATCTGATGTCATCAGAAAGCGGCGGAGGAGAGAAGTTCATCGATACCAGCGGCGACAGAAACAGTTGGTCTCCTGGTAAAGAAAGTGAGTCACAAACACCCGAGTCTCTCTCACTTTGTCATCAAGCAAGAGGGGTAGAGCAGAGCTGCCGCCCACGCCTGGAACAGGCCCAGCAGCCCACCGGCGTGGTAGTCATGTCACCCCAATTGGAGTAGGGGCAGAGCAGAGCCACTGCCTGCGCCCGCAACAGGCCCAACGACCCGCCGGCATGGTAGTTACATCACCCCAATTGGAGTAGGGGCAGAGCAGAGCCACCACCCACACCCAGAAGGTAGGCAGACCTGCGACCGACCAGCAGAACAGGCCAAGGGGTCCACGGGTGTGGTAGACACGTCACACCAATTGGAGGAGGGGCAGAGCAGAGCCGCCACCTGCGCCTGCAAGGTAGGCAGGCCTGCAACCGACCGGTGGATCAGGCCCAGCGGCTGGCCGGCGTGGTACATACGTTACCCCAATTGGAGTAGGGGCAGAGCAGAGCCGCCACCCAAGCCCGGAACAGGCCCAGCGACCCGCCAGCGTGGTAGACATGTCACACCAATTGGAGGAGGGGCAGAGCAGAGCCGCCGCCTGCGCCTGCCAAGTAGGCAGATCTGCAACTGACCTGCAGAACAGACCCAGCGGCCCATCAGCGTGGTAGACAGATCACCCCAATTGGAGGAGGAGCACAGCCACCACCTGCCCCTGCAAGGGAGACTTTTCAACTATACAAGAGCAATATAAATATATAGGGGGAAAATTTCAAAAACACAACAGTTTCACCAAGCAGAAAGAAACGCGAGCAGCATGAAAAGACAAGGAAAGAAAGGATCACAAGCAATGCAGGTCAACTCAACTTTAGAAGAGGTAATAGCTGCAGCAGATGGAATGTCAGATAAAGAATTCAGGATATACATGCTTTGGATGAACTGGAGTCTCAAGGAAGACATTAGACAGCAAAATCAGACAATGAAAGACTTTGACAATGAATTACATAAACAAATCCAGGAAACAAAAGATCAACTATACAGGGAGATAGAGGTTATACAAAACAAACAAACAGAAATCCTAGAAATGCAGGAAGCAATAAATCAACTTAAAAACTCAATTGAGAATACTACCAGCAGAGTAGAACACAGAAGATAGAACATCAGACAATGAAGACAAAGTATTTCAACTTGAAAAGAACATAGACAGCTCAGCAAGACTGTTAAGAAACCATGAGCAGAACATCCAAGAAATATGGGATAACATAAAGAGACCAAACTTAAGAGTCATTGGGATACAGGAAGGTATAGAGGTCCACACCAAAGGAATGAGCTATCTATTCAATGAAATAATACGAGAAAACTTCCCAGACTTGAAGAATGAGACAGAATCCCAAATACTAGATGCCTACAGGATGCCGAATGTGCAAAATCATAAGAGATCCACACCTAGACACATTATAATGAAGATGCCCAACATACAGAATAAGGAGAGAATTTTAAAAGCTACAAGAGAAAGGAAGCAGATTACATTTAGGGGTAAACCAATCAGGATAACAGCTGATCTTTCAACACAGACTCTGAAAGCTAAAAGATCCTGGAATAACATATTTCAAACACTGAAAGAAAATGGGTTCCAACCAAGAATTGTGTATCCAGCGAAATTAAGCTTCAGGATGGAAGATGAAATTAAAACCTTCCACGATAAACAAAAGTTAAAAGAATTTGCAGCTAGAAAACCATCTCTTCAAAACATCCTCGGCAAAACATTACAGGAAGAGGAAATGGAAAATAACAATGAAAACCAACAATGGGAGGTAGGACAGTAAAGGGGGGGAAATAATCAAAGAGGAAAACAAACCATGTTTAGTAACATAAATAAACAAATATGGCTGGAAGAACAACTCATATCTCAATAATAACCCTAAATGTTAATGGCTTAAACTCACCAATTAAGAGACACAGGCTAGTAGAATGGATCACAAAACAAGACCCAACAATATGCTGCCTACAGGAGATGCATTTGATAGGAAAAGACATACACAGACTGAAGGTGAAAGGTTGGGAAAAATCATATCACTCATATGGACTTAGGAAACAAGCAGGAGTGTCCATACTCATATCAAATAAAAAAGATTCCAAGCCCAAGTTAATCAAAAGGGATAAAGAGGGACACTACATACTGCTCAAGGGAACCATATACCAACAAGACATAACAATCATAAATATATATGCCCCAAACAATGGTGCAGCTATGTTCATCAAACAAACTCTTCTCAAGTTCAAGAGTCTAATAGACCACCATACAATAATCATGGGAGACTTCAACACACCTCTCTCACCACTGGACAGATCTTCCAAACAAAAGTTGAATAAGGAAACTATAGAACTCAATTACACAATTAATAACCTAGACTTAATTGACATATATAGAATATACCACCCAACATCAAGCAGTTACACTTTTTTCTCAGCAGCACATGGATCCTTCTCAAAAATAGATCATATATTATGTCACAGGGCAACTCTTAGACAATATAAAGGAGTAGAGATAATACCATGCATCTTATCTGATCATGATGGAATGAAACTGAAAATCTACGATAAAAGAAGGAAGGAAAAATCATGCATCACTTGGAGAATGAACAATAGGTTACTGAATGATCAATGGGTTATAGAAGACATCAAGGAGGAAATTAAAAAATTCTTAGAGATAAATGAAAACACAGACACAACATATCGGTATCTATGGGACACATTGAAAGCAGTTCTAAGAGGAAAATTCATTGCTTGGAGTTCATTCCTTAAACAAAGAAAAAAAACAACAAATAAATGATCTCATACTTCATCTCAAAATCCTAGAAAAAGAAGAGCAAAACAACAGCAAAAGAAGTAGAAGGCAAGAAATAATTAAAATCAGAGCTGAAATTAATGAAATCGAAACAAAAGAAACAATTGAAAAAATTGACAAAACTAAAAGTTGGTTCTTTGAAAAAATAAACAAAATCGACAGACCCTTAGCCAAGCTAATGAAGAGAAGAAGAGAGAGATCTCAAATTACTAGCATACAGGATGAAAAAGGCAATATCACAACAGACACTTCAGAAATACAGAAGATAATCAGAAATTATTTTGAATCCTTATACTCCAATAAAATAGAAGATAGTGAAGGCATCGATAAATTTCTTAAGTCATATGATCTGCCCAGATTGAGTCAGGAGGATATAGACAACCTAAACAGACCAATATCAATTGAGGAAATAGAAGAAACCATCAAAAGACTACCAACTAAGAAAAGCCCAGGTCCGGATGGGTATACAGCAGAGTTTTACAAAACCTTTAAAGAGGAACTAATAGCAATACGTTTCAAGCTATTTCAGGAAATAGAAAAAGAGGGAGAACTTCCAAATTCATTCTACGAGGCCAACATCACCCTGATTCCTAAACCAGACAAAGACACTTCAAAGAAAGAAAACTACAGACCAATATCTCTAATGAACCTAGATGCAAAAATCCTCAATAAATTTCTGGCGAATCGGATACAAAAACATATCAAAAAAAATTGTGCACCATGATCAAGTAGGATTCATCCCTGGGATGCAAGGCTGATTCAATATACGGAAATCAATAAATGTTATTCACCACATCAATAGACTTAAGAACCATATGATCATCTCGACAGATGCAGAAAAAGCATTCAACAAAGTACAGCATCCCTTTATGTTCAAAACTTTAGAAAAACTAGGGATAACAGGAACATACCTCAAAATTGTAAAAGCAATTTATGCTAAGCCTCAGGCTAGCATCATTCTGAATGGAAAAAAAAATGAAGGCATTCCCTCTAAAATCTGGAACAAGACAGGGATGCCCTCTCTCCCCACTTCTGTTCAACATAGTTCTCGAAACACTGGCCAGAGCAATTAGACAGACGAAAGAAATTAAAGGCATAAAAATAGGAAAAGAAGAACTTACATTATCACTATTTGCAGAAGACATGATTCTATACCTAGCAGACCCAAAAGGGTCTACAAAAAATCTATTGGAGCTAATAAATGAATTCAGCAAAGTGGCAGGATATAAAATCAACACACATAAATCAAAGGCTTTCCTGTATATCAGTGACAAATCCTCTGAAATGGAAATGAGGACAACCACTCCATTCACAATATCCTCAAAAAATTAAAATACTTGGGAATCAACCTAACAAAAGAGGTGAAAGACTTTTACAATGAAAACTACAGAACCCTAAAGAGAGAAATAGAAGAAGATCTTAGAAGATGGAAAAATATACCTTGTACATGGATAGGCAGAGCTAACATCATCAAAATGGCGATATTACCAAAAGTTCTCTATAGGTTTAATGCAATGCCAATCAAAATCCCAATGGCATTTCTTGTAGAAATAGAGAAAGCAATAATGAAATTCATATGAAAAAATAAAAGACCCAGAATAGCAAAAACAATGCTAAGCAGGAAGTGTGAATCAGGCAGTATAGTGATACCAGACTTCAAACTGTACTACAGAGCAATAGTAACAAAAACAGCATGGTACTGGTACCAAAACAGGCGGTGGACCAATGGTATAGAATAGAGGACACAGAAACCAATCCACAAAACTACAACTATCTTATATTTGATAAAGGGGCTAAAAGCATGCAATGGAGGAAGGATAGCATCTTCAACAAATGGTGCTGGGAAAACTGGAAATCCATATGCAACAAAATGAAACTGAATCCTTTTCTCTTGCCATGCACAAAAGTTAACTCAAAATGGATCAAGGAGCTTGATATCAAATCAGAGACATGGCGTCTGATAGAAGAAAAAGTTGGCTATGATCTACATACTGTGGGGTCGGGCTCCAAATTCCTCAATAGGACACCCATAGCACAAGAGTTAATAACTAGAATCAACAAATGGGACTTACTCAAACTAAAAATTTTTTCTCAGCAAAAGAAACAATAAGAGAGGTAAATAGGGAGCCTACACCCTGGGAACAAATCTTTACTCCTCACACTTCATATAGAGCCCTAATATCCAGAGTATACAAAGAACTAAAAAAAAATTAGACAATAAGATAACAAATAACCCAATCAACAAATGGGCCAAGGAACTGAACAGACACTTCTCAGAGGAGGACATACAATCAATCAACAAGTACATGAAAAAATGCTCACTATCTCTAGCAGTCAGAGAGATGCAAATCAAAACCACCCTAAGATACCATCTCACTCCAGTAAGATTGGCAGCCATTATGAAGTGAAACAACAACAAATGCTGGCGAGGATATGGGGAACAGGGTACACTTGTACATTGCTGGTGGGACTGCAAATTGGTGCAGCCAATTTGGAAAGCAGTATGGAGATTTCTTGGAAAGCTGGGAATGGAACCACCATTTGACCCAGCTATTCCCCTTCTTGGTCTATTCCCTAAAGACCTAAAAAGAGCATGCTACAGGGACACTGCTACATCAATGTTCATAGCAGCACAATTCACAATAGCAAGACTGTGGAACCAACCTAGATGCCCTTCAATAGACGAATGGATAAAAAAAATGTGGCATTTATACACAATGGAGTATTACTCTGCATTAAAAAATGACAAAATCATAGAATTTGCAGGGAAATGGATGGCATTAGAGCAGGTTATGCTAAGTGAAGCTAGCCACTCCCTAAAAAACAAATGCCAAATGTCTTCTTTGATATAAGGAGAGTAACTAAGAACAGAGTAGGGATGGAGAGCATGAGAAGAAGATTAACATTAAACAGGGATGAGAGGTGGAAGGGAAAGGGAGAGAGAAGGGAAATTGCATGGAAATGGAAGGAGACCCTCAGGGTTATACAAAAGTACATACAAGAGGAAGTGAGGGCAAAGGGAAAAATAATACAAGGGGGAGAAATGAATGACAGTAGAGGGGGTAGAGAGAGAAGAGGAGAGGGGAGGGGAGGGGTGGGGGGAATAGTAGAGGATAGGAAAGGCAGCAGAATACAACAGACACTAGTATGGCAATATGTAAATCAATGGATGTGTAATTGATGTGATTCTGCAATCTGTATACGGGGTAAAAATGGGAGTTCATAACCCACTTGAATCAAATTGTGAAATATGATATATCAAGAACTATGTAATGTTTTGAACAACCAACAATAAAAAAAGAAAGAAAAACATATTAGAAAAACTAGCTCATTCACAATAGCCTCAGCAAACAAATCAAAACAACAACAACAAAACTCTTTGGAATTAATCTAACAAAAGATGTTTAAAAAAAAAAAAAAACTCTACAATGAAAACTACAGAATACTAAAGAAATTGAAGAAGACCTTAGAAAAACAAGAGACTCCCATGCTGTTGAGTAGGCAGAATTAATATTTTCAAAATGGCCATACTACCAGGAGTGTTATACAGATTTAATGCAATTACTATTAAAATCCCAATGAAATTCATCATAGAAATAGGAAAATCAATCATGAAATTCATTTGGAAAAATAAGAGACCCAGAATAGCCAAAGCAATCCTTAGCAAGAAAAAATGAAGCAGGAGGCATTCCAGACTTGAAACTATACTACAGAGCTATAGTAACCAAAACAGACACATAGTCCTATGATACAGAATAGAAAACACAGAGACAAACCCACATAAATACAGTTATCTCATACTTGACAATGGCACCAAAAATATTAATTGGAGAAAAGATAGCCTCTTCAACAAATGGTCCTGGGAAAACTGGAAATCCATGTGTAACAAAATGAAATTAAACCCAATCTCTCACCCTACGCAAAACACAACTCAAAGTGGATCAAAGACTCAGGCACTAGAACAGAGACCTTGTGCCTAACAGAAGAAAAAGCAGGCCCAAATCTTCACCATGTTGGCTTAGGAACTGACTTCCTTAACAAGACTCCTAAAGTACAAGAAGTAAAATCAAAAATCAATAAATGAGATAGATTTAAACTAAAAAAAACTTCTCAGCAAACAATAACATGAAGAGAGAGACTACAGAACTGGAGAAAATCTTTACCACATGCACCTCAGATAGAGCATTAATCTCCAGGATATACAAAGAACTCAGTCCCAGCTTGGTGGCACATGCTTGTAATCCCATTGGTTCTGGAGGCTGAGGCAGGAGGATCATGAATTCAAAGCCAGCCTCAGCAAAGTGAGGCACTTAAGCAAATCAGTGAGACCCTGTCTGTAAATAAAATACAAAATAGGGCTGGGGATGAGGCTCAGTGGTTGAGTCCCCTGAGTTGAATCCACAGTACAAAAACAAAAAACAACAACAAAAAACTCAACACCAAAAAAAAAAAAAAAAAACCCAATCAATAAGTGGGCTAGGGACACTTCACAGAAGAAGAAATATAATTGATCAACAAATATATGAAAAGATGTTCAACATCTCTAGCAATTAGAGAGGTGCAAATCAAAAATAGTCTAAAATGTTATCTCACACCAGTCAAAATGGCAATTACCAAGAATACAGACAACAAGAAATGTCGGTGAGGATGTGGGGGGAAAGGTACACTCATGTACTGCTGGTGGAACTGCAAATTGGTACAACCATTATGAAAGTAGTATGGAGGTTCCTCAGAAAACTTGTAATGGAACATTTGACCCACCTATCCGACTCCTAGGTTTATACCCGAAGGAATTGAAAATCAGCCACTATAGTGATATGGCCACATCAATGTTTATAGCAGCTCAATTCACAATAGCCAAACTATGGAACCAACCTAGATGCCCTTCAACAGATGAATGAATAAAGAAAATGTGGTATATATTCAGAATGGAATATTACTCAGACTTAAAGAAGAATAAAATCATGGCATTTGCTGGTAAATGGATGGAGCTAGATAATATCATGCTAAGAAAAATAAGCCAGTTCCAAAAAACTAAGGGCCGAATATTTTCTCTCACATGCAGATGCTAATTCACAGTAAGTGGGGGGTAGCTAGGGAAAAATACAGGTACTTTGGATTAGGTAGAGGGGAGTGAAGGGAGTGAAGGGGGTATGGGGATAGGAATTATAGTAGAATGAATCAGACATTATTACCCTGTATACATATATGACTACAGGACTGGTATGACTCTACATCATGTACAACCAGAAGAATGAGAAGTTATACTCCATTTATGTATGATGTATCAAAATGCATTCTATTGTCATGTATAATTAATTAGAACAAATTTTAAAATCTTTTAAAAAAATAAAATAAAAAAGAAGAATTTTGAGATATCCTAAATTTAGTTATAGGCCAGACAATGGAGGAAAAGAAAAGAGGATTCTCTCTAATGCCATAGCTTTAGACTAAACCAACAAAAAAGGGGGGTGGGGTGGACTGCCCTACTTTCCTTTCCTGTATTTCTAATCCCTGACTTTCTTTTTCATTTTTTATTGGTTCTTTTAATTTTAGATGACCCTGACTTTCTGACCCATGAGATTTTTCATTACTTTCTTCTTGCAAAACCAAAAAACCAAGAAGCATAGTACTACTGGTTACTGACTACTCTTTACCCCCAGATTTTGCCTGTTTTGCAGTATCCTGTCCACTTAGGCCAGGCAGGGTTCAATGTGAGCTACTTATGCTTTCTAGTGTCCATATTTTCATCATAAAATAATGGCTTCTTAGATCTCGGATTTTTTCCCCAGGTGCCATCTAACTATGCTGCTGGTGGGTGGCTTAGGGAACTTGCCATTAAAATTTTTATTTAACATATCTATTTTTTTGTGTGTCCATTTAAGGAAGGTCATGTGTTTTGATAATGTTCTACAGGTGATTGTTATTCCAAATCCCTTCAGACCTTGATTAGAAACATGTTTGAAAAGGTTTGTTAGTGTATGTGAAGCTAAAACAAAAACACAAAGCTGTTTTAATAATTTTCAAGATAAACTACTCTTTTTTTTTCTGGTACTAGGGATTGAATCTAGAGGCCCTTTTACCACTGAGCCATATCCCCAGCCCCCCTTTTATTTTAAATATTTTACTTAGAGACAGGGTCTCACAGAGTTGCTTAGGGCCTCCCTAATCTGCTGAGGCTGGCTTTGAACTCAAGATCAGCCTGCCTCAGCCTCCCAAGCTACTGGGATTGCAGGCCTGTGTTGCTACACCCAGTTGATATAAACTACTCCTTACCAAAGTACAATACTTGTGAAACTCTCTGCCATATATCTAAAGTCATGAATAAGTAGAGTGAAGTTGCTCTGAGTAATGGTGGTGGCACTAAAAGATTTAATCAATGGACCCTTAGGACTTGAGGAGACAGCCCCTTCAGCAGGTGTCACTGGGAAGTAAATGCATCCCTTATTGTTGTGTAGGCCTTCCTCAGTGGGGGATTTTTATTTTTCAAGCCAATATTATAAAGCATTGTGAACACAGTTTGATTTTCTTTTAAGGTAGGTTAGACTTTTCTCTGGGACAAGAAATGATTGATGTCTAGGAGCCAAGCATTAGTTAAAATATGCTGGCTTCATTCTGTTTAGACAAATTCTATGTTATATCAATTTTTATGACCTTAGTAAGAAGTCTGCCTGACTTAAGGGACCTTAGTTCTTATCCTAAAATAGTACAGCTTGAGGGGAAAAATACAACAGATACTAAAAAGTAAGACTGTTTTGGGCCACATTATTTGATAATTATTATACAATTACATATAATAGTATGACCGCAAGGAAGGGTAACACAAGGGTTTACATTCACACTGAATAAAGGGCTGGTTTTAAAACATCCTGAATCCATCACCTGCAAAAATAACCCAATTCATATTTTCTATCTTGGTAGAAGAAAAAGTGTGTTTATGTTAAAGTGAAATCTTGTCATAAAGTGATCTGAATGGCGAGAAAATCCTGGAAGAGAATAAAAACACAGAGATAGGGATACAGATAGATAATGGCTATAATGACCCTCCTAATTTCCATGAATATGGCAACAGTTATTCCAGAAATTAGGCTGGACATGATGGGCAATCCATATATGATTGGTATTTTCCATTCAGAGAATATATGAAAAGGAAAAGTAATTTCACACCCCATACATGGATTCTGCCTGCAATACCAACCATCTCCATTCGAGGTTGTTCTCAAGTGACCTCTGTGATTTTGACCTTCCTACCTTTAGATCATTATGGTTTCAGATAAATTCAGGTTTAAGTTAGCTTCTTAAAATATTTCAATAACAAAAAATACCTAGTGTCTTCCATGTTAAACTTCTAGACTGAAAGGATTGAATTCTCTTTGCTTTTACTTCTAATGGAAGAAACTCCTTGGTATGAAGGCAGGGGTCAATAGAAGCAAGTGTGGACTGTGGTATAAGGAACGCCACTGTTACAGAGAAAGATGATGCCCCAAATTGCCTAGGCTCTAAGGGTTCAATGAATCCAGTTTGGCTCAGAAAGATGGAGTCAATTCTCCAACAGACATTGTCTTTTCACTATCCACTGCAAATCAATAAACTTTGATAAGGAATAATTCCATCCAAATAGCTGTCTCAGAATTCTTACTTTTCACAAATTGGGTTTACCAAAGGTGAGAAAAGCCAGAGGTTCCACCTCTGTCATTTGGTATTATATGGTTCTAAATTGCTTTTGACTATGGTACAAAGGTCAGGTGTGGACTGTAGGCCAGATCATACCTAAGCCTTGGTTAAATTTCTCCCATTGTTTTAATATGAAATGTTTCAAATATACTTAAAAGTTTAAAAAATTATATAGTTAACATAATTACTTACCATCTGGGTTTTATGATTACATACTATATTTGCTTTATCACATATCTGTCTGCCCCATTCCTCCATTATTCATTAATGCATCTTTTTTAAAAAAACTGAGTTTAAAGTGAGTTACAGACATCTGGTATATATATTTTACCCCTAAACACTTCTGTATACATATAATTATAGTTCCTGTTCTTAGGTAAAATTTATTTATAGTAAAATGCACATATTGTAAATGTACTAGTGACTATTTGACAAGTGTGCACACCTGTGTGGGCCCAGTCCCTCCAGAGATGGAATTTTACTTCTGCCCTGGAAACTTACCTCTTGCCTCTTCCCAGGACAAAAATCACTGTTCTAAGTCATTTTTCCTGCTGGCAAATAACATTTTTTTAGGCTACAAATTCAATAGATATCTGTTGAAGATCATTTTTAAATAATATTTAATAACATAATAACATAATAAAGATTATAGAATATAGAAAGCATAAAACATTTTTACACATCATTTTTACTTAAGTGTTGTCTCAGCTGGAAGTTCCTTATAAACACGATTTTTAATGGCTACATAATCCTGGCTGTTTGGTTGGATAGCCTCCTATAATCCAACAATGACTCTCCAGTTACTGCTCTCTCCTAATGGAATTTGATACCCTCTAAAGGTGTGGTTCAGTTGGAAAATAAGCTAAAGGAAGATGGGCTGAAATGCACAGAAATATTTTCATTGCCCCAGTCATCTTCTTCCCCTTTCTCTGGCTGGGCAGCTTCTGCGTTGGCTGTTGGATTCCATGGTGATTTCTGGTATTAGTCTGGACCACTATCACTTTACTGACTAAATCTCCTTCTGACCATTCTGTGTTCTGAAGGGATTCAGAAATGCTTCTGAATGGTTTTAATCACCCAAGAGTTGAATGTGACAAGCTGCAGTGGTTCTGGGCTTACCAGCGACAAGATCCTGGTCCACAGGGGGGGCCCTTTGCAGTCAATTGATAACAGTAGACATAAAGTGGTCTGGGGCCATGGATGTGGGCATAATAGCTGTTATACTAGAAGTTTCAAAGTACCTCACCAACAATTATCCTGCCATTTCCAAAACTAACTGATAATGCATTTTCTAAAAATAGTACTTTTGTTCTGATTGTGTAGAAGAAACTGTTCTAAGGGCTATATCTGCATTATTAACTAATTTTTATTACTAGTAAGTAAATAATTATAAACTAAAAATAATTAAGTGGCTATTTTTGCTATTAATTACAATGTTTTAAGTAATCCCTGTAACAACTCTACAAGGTAGGTATCCTGATTTTTTTTTCTCATTTTACTTATCTTGCAGAGTGAAGTCAAGTAACTGGCACTAGAGCCTGTAATGTAAACATGGACAATGAGATTTCAGAGTCCACTTGCTTTCTGCCTAGTATCTATTTTATGCAGAAAGAAAACAGTGAGGATCTTGATTTATAGTGAAATGTACATATTGTAAATGTGTAACCATATGGTTTTTGTAGAATCAGTTCTGTTAATCTGCATTCACAACTAAGAGTGCAAGGTTTCTAGATGGAACATAACCCAGAGCAGGGATTGAAACATTTATCTCTAAAGAGCCACACAAATTATATTTTAGGCTGTGGGAGCCATATGATATAACTACTTAACTCTGCCTTTTTACAACTATAAATGATATGTAAATAAAAGAACATAAATATGTTACAACAAATCTTTATTTTTAAAGTAAAGTTATAGACCATAAATGGCTAATAAGTCACAGTTTACCGACCCCTGCTAGAGAGAAGTGAATCTTAAGATGTTCAGAGTAGCAACTTTGAGAATCAGATGAAAGCAATGGATTCTCGACCAGTGTAGACACACAAATGTCATTGATGTAAAACTTTTTACATTTTTTTAAAAAATTTTTTAGTTATAGTTGGACACAATATTATTTTATTTATTTATTTATTTTATTTTATCAAACCCAGTGCCTCTCCCATGCGAGGCGAGCATTCTACTGCTGAGCCACAACCCCAGCCCTACATATGTTGATATATAAAAATATGCATATATCTTATGGTATATATGTCAGTTGCCACTATATATTCACATATATTTATGTATTTCCTTAAAATATATTTTCTTCAGAAAAATCAGAACATAAAACCATATTTATGAATAATTTATCTCATTGATACTTTTCATCTACCTGCTGACAAACTGAAATAACTTTACACTGTATAATTAACACATAAAGCAAAAGTTAAAACTGCTTCAAAGCAAATCTAATATGAAGGCAGATTTTGAATGCAAAGTCTTTAGCTTCCCAATAACTGTGACCTCTTTGTTCTGATAGTAATGTAACCTGAGAGCTGAGCTCTGACTTGTAAAAGTGCATAAATGGAATCAGAACTCTACTGTGTTTTCATCAGATAATGATTGATATGCATTGAAGCATTCTGGATTTATCAAAGGCTCTTATATTGAATTAAAGCTGTGTCATTTCCTTTATTTTTAAAGCAATAGGTCATCCTGGCAAGGTTTTCTTTCTATGGTACCCAGAAAATGATTGCAGATATATATTTCCAGCTGAAGGGTCATCTTAGTTGAAGGAACTTGTTAAATAATTCTGTGACATTTCTAATTATATTCAGAGTTCTACTAGAAGAAGTATTCCCTCTAGCAATGCAACATTGACATAATCCTTGTAACAGTCAGAAAAGACTAGATTATGTTATAGCAGGCAACCTCCAAACCTTATAGACTTTGAAAAACAAAGGTTTATTTCTTACTGATGTCCATCCATGGATTTGATATCTGTGGGATTCAACAAACTAAAAACATATTTTTAAAATTACATCTGTACTAAACTTTTTTTCCTTATTATTATTCCCTAAACCATACAACAGCTATTTAGATAGCATTTATATTCATTGTGTTAGGTATTTTTAAGTAAACTAGAGATGTATCAAAGTATGTAGAATGATGTACATAGATTTTTTTATATGCTGTGTCATTTTATGTAAGGAAATGAAGCATCCTCAGACTTTGAAATCTTTGAAGGTCCTGGAAAAAAATCCCCTACAAATACCAAAGGATGGCTGTACTTACTCCAGGGTCCATGGCTGGCAAATTCCAGGGTGAGATAAATTGCATGACTGATCACTGTCTTGGAAAAAGGGAAATAAAAAATGGTGAAGCTGACACTGGATCATAAAGCAATACTTCATAGCTAGAGCAACGAGTTCTGTGGGATGGGGAATTGCAATTTTATGACATTTCTGGAAAGAAAGGGAAAAAGCAAACATTTTTGAACAGCCCTCTTGACATCACAATTGACCTTCTCTAATCTGTTTGTCCTAGAGTAGGATATAGTTTTAGTTTTCAATCAGCCTCTCTGACCACCTAACCCTTGGCTCCAATGAAGTTAAACTCCCACAGCAGTTGGAAAGGCTTCTTTCAGATTTGCTAATACAATCTTAGATGTCAATATATGTCAAATGCAGAACACTGACTCAATATGGCATTTCCACCAAAGCATCAAGATAAGATGTGTTGTGAAGCTTTACAAGTGCATGTTCAGGACATGGGACTTCTAAGAACCATTTGAGGGAATACATTTAATATCATTTTGAAGATATTGGTGTTTTTACCAGCTTCCTAAATGGTGAAAGCAAAACAAAAATCTGTCTTCGAGGATGTTTATATGTATGTAATAAATGAAAACTGGGAATCATCGGCAATGAGATATTTCAGCCATTTCATCCAGTTGTCTGTGTAAGGAAAATGCTGTAGCTGCCAGATGCCTCCATGGCCTGCTCAAAACTGCAAAAACTGCTTGATAGAGAGGGAACTATTCAGGATATGACCTCAGTTCTTTCCCTGTGCTCCAAGTCATATGGTAGGATAACCTTTTCTATGACATCTATCCAGAGTCCCCTCATCATGCTTCCCAATGTGAAAAGTTTCCTCCTAGGATGTTTTAAGATAAGGATTTTGTATTTTAGTGACTCCAAGGGTTCATAAAGTTTCAGCCTTTGAAAATGGAGCCTTCTTTTCACAAAGAACATACCGATAACATAATTTTGTGTTAGAGGTAAGAATGCTGTTTCATGTTTTCCGATTTTGTGCATCCAATGGGAAGAAATGTGATTTTTATATAATGTTATATTTAGTGATAAATCTATAATCAAGTGCTTTAATACTCATTTTGTTTCATTCCTTTGTCAGTTTTTAGCTGAAGCTTGGCCTAGTGGTGAGCAGAGAAATTTTCTGGAATTATCATGATATCTTTGTGTGTTTTCCATAATTTATTTCTGTAGGAAACTATTCTTGGCTAAATAACATGGTGGCAGTGATGAAAACTACATTTTGACTGACCACATCCAGGAGTAGTCCATAACCCTTATGACCATATGGATTCAAGCAAAACCTTGATAAAATAATTTGAAATATAATTATGTTTTCTACAAAGGCAAAAATCAAAGTGTCAAGAAAGCAATGGAAGAAATAAAAAGATATATTTGTGCCTGATTTATTGACCCCTGCAAAGTCTATCTATAAATCAAAATGAAAGTTCATTGTTTACCAAAATGTATTTTCTCTTTAAATACTAATAATTAATAACTCATATTAGTACAAGCTACTAACTTAAGAATTTAGGGTATGAGATTCTTCTTTTTATATAAAAATATTATTGAAATATATATATATATATATATATATATATATATATATATATATATATTAGCAAACATTCAGCCTTCCAGGACTGTCTATTAATGGATGCCAGATTACAGAAAAAGTTCATTAATGCTTTAATAGAAAAGCATAGAAACAAATAATCTTGAACTTCTCATCCTTACAATTTGTTCATTACCTATCAGCTTCAGTAGTACATTCTTATATCTTTGTATTTTACTATTAGGTATTTTCATCAAGAACTCGTTGAGGCAGAAATTATGCATCGTTGTCAGTTGAGAAAAATGTGTTATTTGGAGATACTAAGTGACCTGCTAGTAGGCATACAGAAAATTACAGAAGCCATACCTTCCAGTTTCAAATGTTGTGTTTTCTGTTTTATAATACACCTTCAAACAAATATGTTGAAAACATTTCTGCCCTTTATTACTGTTCTAAAATTTGTTTCTCCTTCTCCTTCTTTTTCTCCTTCTTTTATAGAGCAAAACTAGTTACAGATAGCTAGAGAGTTTCCCTGTCCTGATATTTCCACTGTCTTGGAATGAAAGAGTTAATACAATGCATTTACTCCAGCATGAGGGAAAAATGGCTTATTGACCATGCATTCAGGAGTTACCATTCTTCCATACTCTGGGTGAGAATTATATGTATTTAGTAGGATGACCAGCAGCAGATGGCAGAGGTAGGAAGACACCCAGACTTACAGAATTCCAAAGGTACTTACAAAATGTGACTTCTGGAACTTGAAGGCTCTTCAAACTGTGGTTTAGAAGTCTTCAGGTGAGGCAGCATTAGAGAGCCTGGTCTGGCCTCTCAGGTCCACAGCTGATTCTCTGATGCTCCCACAGAGGAAACATTTAGAAAAGAACCTTCTTGCAAAGCAGTGTAGCCTTACTTTATATTTCTAAAAGTAAAATGATAATGAGGTTGACAGATTTTTCCTTTCTCCAGTACAAATCTGCTTTTGATTTTTGAACAATCTAAATGGTGTTTAGTGGTTTTGTCCACAGTGAAGGCTAGGTTCTATGTCTGAATAAGCAAACATCACATTTATCTCAGTACTTCCCTGTAGAGAGAGGCTGCTGTTGTCTCTTCAAGTTTTTGTTTGAAAATACATTTTTCCAAGGCCACTAGTCTGGGAAAGTCTAATTGAATAATATATTACAAATAGTGTTATGCCAAAACCATGGCAAATTATGGCCTCAATGTGAATTGTGAGTTTAATATATTCTCAGTGTCAATTAAAATCCTAATTTCAACCAACTTTCTTCCTTATAATTTTACAAGTCAGAAAGCATATGAGTCACTTTATATTGTGTTTCCTGAGTTTTACAGGAGACTAGATATTTGCTTTGGACTGTGGTTATTTTCATGCCTTAGGCTCTGTCTCTTACCAGGAGAAAATCATTCCACTAAATGGACTCAAGTAATTGGTCAACTTGTCACAAGGACAAGGGGCTGAATAAATTATAATTTATTTGTGAAATACCTGTTATTTACTCATTGACATACCATTCACCTTTTTTTCTTCCAAATTTTCACTTCTCTTTGAGGCCTTCTTTGAGTAAAGGGAAAATGTGAAAATCCCATAAACCTGTTCATTAGTTATGTGAATTTGGCAAAGTTATGTATTTTTCTGATCCCTATTTGCCTAATTTATAAAATGTTGGCCATGATGACTATCATGTAATTTAATACTAGCATGTATTTTAGGGTTTGCATTATTTGTTGAGCATCAATCAAAGTTTGAACATTTACAATATTTCCACATTTTAAAGTAAATATTTCCCAATGATATACCATTTTGCATGGAGATTCTTATCTCCTCTTTTATGATTATAGATTTAGGAGAGATTTTCTAAGGTGAGATTTTTGGATTTAATCAGATGAAAAAAATCTTAGTCTTGATTCACATCTCCAGATATTCACAAAGGTGAGCTGCTCTACATTCCATTGACAGTGACAGTACCCTTGCCAGTATGCTCTTTGGTGGTGGCATACTGGGGGATGGGACAAAGTGAACTTCACTGATTTGACTGGGGAAAAAATTCACTGCATAATTGTTTTAATCCTCTTGTCTTTGATTATTTGATTTTATCTGTATCAATGTGTTGGCTATTTTTATTTCTTCAACTGTAAATTTTCTGTTCAAATTTTCTTGAAGACATAATGATTTTTGTAACAGATTTTATCCAGTGGTCTTAGGATAAGTTATTTTATATCTATATATCAGATTATTATATCAACTTTTTAAAAACTTTTTAACATATTTGTCAAAAATTGACGGTTAAATCCATAGGGATTTTTAAACACCGTGCTTCTCTTTTAAATACAAAAACAATGTATATTTTAAAATTTAGAACCTGCACAATTAGAGGGAAAATTTTAAAATTGCCCTTAATTCTATTATTGAGCAATAATTTCTGTTTTCAGCTTCCATATTTCCTCTATATTCTTTTTTTTTCTGTGCAGATATTTAAAAGAAAAAAAAGGAGACTCATCTTAAGGATAGAATTTTTGTTGTTATTAACTGCTTTGGGAGCATATACCCACTGGTAATTCCCAACTCATTTAATTAAATATCCCTCGAAAGCATAATTTTTTTTTAAGAATCATATCAAATGAAGGTACCAATATACTTACAGAAACTTGTATGATTTTTAAATGTCTGCTATTATATGTAATATGATGAAGAATCTTGATAGAGTCTTAGAGGTACAATTGCTGGATTAAAGGACATGGAAATTAATATTTCAAAATATCTGTCTGAGAAGTGGTAACAATTTATATTCCAGCAGAAAATGCAAGTGTCAATCCCAAAACATCTTGTTTTCATTGAGTATTATTACAATTTTAAATAAAAAAATCTTTGCTTCTTTGATACATTAAATTATGTTATTTTTCTTTGCTGCTCTTTTTAATAGCAGGTTTGAATATTAATTAGGACAATTCTGTATCTTAAGTTTATTATTTGTCTCTATTTCTCTGTGGAATATATGTTCATATTTTTCTCACACATGTATTAAAGGAGTTTTACTTAAGATCTCTGAACATAGAAGCCATTACAGTTATGCAAGTATTTTTTTATTTTGTCACTTACATTTTTAAAATTTTATTGTAAAAATTATAAAAGTTTTTTGGTTATATACTAATCTTCTTCATGCTTTTTATGGAGATATATATATGACAGTGGAATGCATTACGATTCTTATTACATATATAGAGCACAATTTTTCATATCTCTGGTTGTATATAAAGTATATTCACATCACTTCATGTCTTCATACCTGTACTTTGGATAATAATGATACTCACATTCCACCATCATTGATAACCCCATGCCCTCTCCCTTCCCCTCCAATCCCTCTGCCCTATCTAGAGTTCATCTATTTTTCCCATGCTCCCTCTCCCTATCCCACTATGAATCAGCCTCCTTATATCAAAGAAAACATTTGGCATTTAATTTTTGGAGATTGGCTAACTTCACTTAGCATTATCTTCTTTAACTCCATCCATTTACCTGCAAATGCCATGATTTTATTCTCTTTTATTGCTGAGTAATATTCCATTGTGTATATATGCCACATTGTTTTTATTCATTCATCAATTGAAGGGCATCTAGGTTGGTTCCACAGTTTAGCTATTGTGAATTGTGCTGCTATAAACATTGATGTGGCTGTGTCCCTGTATAATGCTGTTTTTAAGTCCTTTGGGTATAGTCTGAGGAGAGGGATAGCTGGATCAAATGGTGGTTCCATTCCCAATTTTACAAGAAATCTCCATACTACTTTCTATATTGGCTGCCCCAATTTGCAGTCCCACTAGCAGTGTATGAGTGTACCTTTTTCCCCACATCCTTGCCAGCAATTATTGTTATTTGTCTTCATAATACCTGCCATTCTGAGTGGAGTGAGATTAAATCTTAGAGTGGTTTTGATTTGCATTTCTCTAATTGTTAGGGATGATGAACATTTTTCATATATTGTTGATTGATTGTTTATAATCTTCTGAGAATTCTCAGTGTCTGTTCAGGTCCTTGACCCATTTATTGATTGGGTTATTTATTTATTTATTTATTTAGGTGTTTAGCTTCTTGAGAGATTAGTGCTCTATCTGATGTGTGAGCGGCAAAAGTTTGTTCCCAAGATGTAGGCTCTCTATTCACCTCACAGATTGTTTCTTTTGCTGAGAAGAAACTTTTTAGTTTGATTTCATCCCATTTATTGATTCTTGATTTTTAATTCTTGTGCCACAGGAGTCTTATTAAGGAAGTTGGGGCCTAATCCCACGTGATGAAGATTAGGGCCTACTTTTTCTTCTATTAGACACAGGAGCTCTGGTTTTATTCTTAAGTCCTTGATCCATTTTGAGTTGAGTTTTGTGCATGGTGAGAGAGAGGGGTTTAATTTCATTTTGTTGCATATGGATTTCCAGTTTTCTCAGTACCACTTGTTGAAGAGGCTATCTTTTCTCCAATGCAAGTTCTTGGCACCTTTATCTAATATAAGATAACTGTAATCATGTGGGTTGGTCTCTGTGTCCTCTATTCTGTACCATTGGTCTACCAGTCTGTTTTGGTGCCAATACCATCCTGTTCTTGTTACTATTGCTCTGTAGTTTAAGGTCTGTTTAAGGTCTGGTATAGTGATGCCACCTACTTCACTCTTTCTGCTAAGGATTTCTTTAGCTATTCTGGGTCTCTTATTTTTCCAGATGAATTTCATGATTGATTTTCCTATTTCTATGAGGAAAGTCATTGGGATTTTGATCGGAATTGCATTAAACCTGTATAGTGTTTTTGGAAGTATGGTCAGTTTGATAATATTAATTCTGCCGATCTAAGAGCAAGGTAGATCTTTCCATCTTCTAAGGTCTTCTTGATTTCTTTCTTTAGGGTTCTGTAATTTTCATTATATAGATCTTTCACCTCTTTTGTTAAGTTGATTCCCAAGGTTTTTTTTTTTTTTTGAGGCTATTGAAAATAAGGTGATTTTCCTTGTTTCCCTTTCTGAGGATTTGTCACTGATATACAGAAATGCCTTTGAGTTATGGGTGTTGATTTTATATCCTGCTACTTTGCTGAATTCATTTACTAGTTCTAGAAGTTTTCTGGTGAAACTTTTAGGGTCTTCTAGGCATAGAATCATATCATCAGCAAATTGTGCCAATTTGAGTTCTTCTTTTCCTATGTGTATCCCTTTAATTTCTTTCATCTAATTTCTCTGGCCAGTGTTTCAAGAACTATGTTAAATAAAAGTGGTTAAAGAGGGCATTCCTGTCTTATTTCAGTTTTTAGAGGGAATGCCTTCAATTTTTCTCCATTTAGAAAGATGTTGGCCTGGGGCTTAGCATAGATAGCCTTTATGATGTTGAGATATGCTCCTTTTATCCCCAGTTTTCCTAGTGTTTTGAACATAAAGGGTGCTGTATTTTGTCAAATGCTTTTTCTACATCTATTGAGATGATCATATGATTTTTATCTTTAAGTCTATTGATGTGATGAATTACATTTATTGATTTCTGTATGTTGAACCAACCTTGCCTCTCGGGAAGGATCCTACATGTTCATGGTGCACCATCTTTTTGATATGTTTTTGTATTCCATTTGCCAGAATTTTATTGAGGTTTTTGTATCTATGTTCATTAGAGATATTGATCTTAAGTTTTCTTTTATTTGATGTATCTTTGTCTGGTTTTGGAATCAGAGTGATATTGGCCTCATAGAATGAGTTTGGAAGTGCTGCCTCTTTTTCTATTTCCTGAAATAAATTGAAGAGTATTGGTATTGGTTCTTCTTTAAAGGTCTTGTAGAACTTGGCTGTGTATCTGTCTGGTCCTGGGCTTTCTTGGTTGGTAGACTTTTGATGGTTAAAAATGTGTATATTATCATGATTCAATTTGGGCAAATTATATGATTCTAGAAATTTGTCCATGTCTTCAATATATTCTATTTTATTGGAGTATAAGTTTTCAAAATAATTTCTAATTATCTTCTGTATTTCTGTAGTGTCTGTTGTGATATTTCATTTTTCATCACTTGATTTAAGTTTTAAGAAAACTTAAATCACTGTTCAGAAGGGGTGGTCCTGCGCCAGAGGCCAGGCTCTGGAGGGTGTCTGCCCTGTAGGGGGAGAGTGAACTGGGCCTACTGAAAATGTGGGTCCTGTGAGGGCTGGTGTAGGTGTTCTGGGCTGGATCTTGGCTCCGCAGTAGTATGATGGTCAGAAGGGGTGGTCTCCTTTATGCTTTCTCTTTCTTTTTATTGAAAAATGGCATTTTACTACCCTGAAATTAACTAAATAGTCACCCATTTTTCTATCTTTAGATTTTTTTTCTCAACTCTTAAGACATTATTCTTTGGAAACCAAAAATGCACAAGAGAATATAATAATTATGTATATTCTTTTTTCCCAACATTATTGAGGTATAATTAAGAAATAATAATTTCATAAATTTAAAGCATACAGTGTGATACTTTGATATATGCATGCATTGTGAAGTGAGTGAAATGATTTCCATAATCAAGGTAATTGTTGTATCTTCACCTCTCAGAGTTATTTATATTAATAAATACATATAACATATGTGTATATGTGCATGATGGTGTTGAGAATATTTTAGATCTACTCTCATAAAATTTCAACTATACAGTACCTGAAATATTCACCACCCTGTATATTATGCCTCTGGATCGTGTTCGCCTTATAACTGAAACTGACATCTCCCATTTTCTCCACCCTTCAACCTCTGGTAACTGCCCTTCTACTCTCTTTCTGAGTCTTTTTTTAATGAAAAAGTTGTTTTTGAAGTGCTGGTAGTCAAACACAGGGCCTCTTGCTTGCTGGACAATTTCTGTACCACTGAGCTTCACCCACAGTCCTCAACAGTTTTAGAGTCCCTATATAAATGAGATCATGTTTTTCTGTGCCTTACTTATTTCACTTGACATAATTTCTTTCAAGTTTATCTACCTTGTGAAAGTAGCATAATTACATTCTTCTTAAAAGGTTGAAAAATATTCCACAATGGTGTGTGTGTGTGTGTGTGTTACCTTTTCTTTTTTAATTCGCCCACCAACAGATATTTAGATAGTTTCTGCATCTTGGCCATTATGAATAATGCTGCAACATGGGAGAGTATATTTGAGGTAGTGATTTTTTTCCTTTGGATATATAACCAGAGGGAGATAACTGAATCTTTTGGCAGTTCTATTTTTAGTTTTTTAAAAATGTTTTTATTAGTGTGTTATGGTTAAACATAATAGTGGGGTTCATTTTGACATATTAATAAATACATGTAACATAGCTTGATCTACTTCAATCCCCAACACTTCCCCTTTTTCTCCCTTTCTCCTCCTTTGTATTCATCTAAAAGGACAAAAATCCGCATACTATAGTGTTATATGCATACCAATTCATATCAATGTTTATCGCAGCATAATGCACAATAGCCAGGTTATGGAACCAGACTGGATGTCTATCAAAATAGATGAATGGATAAAGAAAATGTGGTATGCATACAATGAAGCTGTACCCAGGCATAAAGAAGAATGAAATTGTGTCATTGGCATGGATGGAACTGCTAAGTGTAATAAGCTATACTCAGAAAGTCAAAGGTCAAATGTTTTCTCTCACATGTGGAAACTATTTTTAGTTTTTTAAGGAATTTCCATATTTTTTTTCATAATTACTACCAATTTACATTCCTACTAATAATACATAAATGCATAAATTCTTTTCTCTGACATTTGTTATTTTTTGACTTTTTGATAATAGCCATCTAAACAGCTGTGAGGTGATATTTCATCAGGGTTTTGATTTAAAATTTTCTGACAATTAGAGATGTTGAGCAACATCTCAAAATGGATTAAAAAATTAAATGTAAGATCTGAAACCACAAAATTCCTAGAATAACAAGGAAAAGCTCCATAACATTGTTCTGTGGTGATGACTTTTTGGATGTGACACCAAAAGCACAGGTAACAAAAGAAAAATAAACAAACAGAATAGTATACTTAAAATGTTTCTATACCACAGAGGAAGTAATCAATAAAATTAAAAGGTAACGTCCAGATTTGAGAAAATATTGCAAACCATATACCCAGTAGAGGGTTAATATCCAAAATATGTAAGCAGCTTATTCAACTCAATAGGAAAAATCATGACAAGGCAATACAAAATCAAAAAAACAAATGACACCCCACAAACAACTTTATTTTAAAAATGGGACAAGGATTTGAATAGACATTTCTGCAAAGAAATAGCCAACAGGTATAGTCATACTTTTTATTACTCCAAATTACTATTATAAATAGTCTAACAATTAAAAATTTTTGTCTTTTCAAGGAAAGAATCAACTAATTATGGCTTACTAGCATCCTACATATATTTCACTTTTGTTTTCTCCTTATTTCTCCTAGCATCCTAAACATAATTCACTTTTGTTTTCTCCTTATTCTCAGCATTTAAAAAAATAATTAATAATTTGCTTTTTTTCTGGAGATTAAACCCATAGGCACTTTTTTCTTTCTTTCTCTCTTTCTTTCTTTATTTTTTTTTCCTTTTTTTTTATCAGATAGGGTTTTATCAAGTTGCTGAGGCTGGCATCAAGCTTGGGGTCCTCCTGCTCTAGCCTCCCAATTCCCTGGGATTGTAGGCATGTGCCATTGCTCCAGCCTTAGGATACTTTTGACAATACAAATTCCAAAGCTGTGGGTGGGGTGGGGTTAGGAACCGAGTCATCCTAGCCCTTCTTCTCAGTGCCAAGGTCTTCTGTTTCTTTGCTCTCAAAAGTTTTTGGAGTTTACTCTGTTCAGTGGGCAGTGAGAACCCTTCTCTAACTGCACCCGGCCCCCTTCCCCGCGCCTTGGTGACTACTGAAAAGTTTTAGGTATTTTTAACTTTTGTCATGTTTTATTTTTCATTTCATTAGCTACTGGGGTGAGCAGGGGGAGATTCTGAGTTATAGTTACAACCCAGAAAGTCCCTTCCTATTCTTATTTAAGTAACTATCATAAGGTGGGGGACCAATTTTCTAATATTGCTTGCTACAGAATATTATAAATGTGTCTAAATAATATTCCATTGGTTTGGAATGCTTTATTTAGTAAGTTTTCCTCCTCATCAGAATATATTTTATAGCTACATATTCTAATACATTGATTTGTCTGTCAATTCTTGTGTTAATATTGCATTTTTCTGTTACATTTTTATTAAATATTTTGATAAGTGAAAAGGGAAGCTCCCCATTTTATTTTAGACATTTTATTCCTCATTCTTCTCTGCTTCATTTTATAGGAAATATTAAGATCGTTATCCTAATTTTATTCAAAAATTCTTTTCAAGATTTTTCTTATTGATGTGTTTTTTAAACTGTAAGCTATTCAGAAGAACAAATATCTTGTCAGCATTCAAATTCTGCATGCTGTCCTCAGATTTATTTCTGGTCCATTAATTCTTCACATAATTTGCTATTCAATCCATCAATTGAATTATAAATGTTAATTATTACATTTATATTTTTAGATGTTTTCTTTCTTTCTGAAATCTGCCTAACCAAGTTTGATAGTTTCTTATTATTTCTTCCTACTTTAATACTATCTTTCATTTCTTTAGTGACATGCATTCTCATACTCTGCGTCTAAAAATTCCACTATTAGCAGACCACACATCTGATTCTGTTCTTGTTTCAGCCAGTTTTTCCTCATGGTGCCTTGTTTTTTCATGTGGTTTGCAATTTATTTTTGTGGTTTGCAATTTATTTTTTATTTTTTAATGTCAGCTTATGTTGATATTCTGTTGGGACCACCTGGAAGACTGAGTGAACATACATTTCTCTAGTAAGGATTTGCTTCACTTTCTGGTTTCAATGAGACCCCTTGTCTCCCCCTCCCCACCCCCACCCTGGCCCCTTGGTTTCTACTGAAAAGTTTTAGATGTTTTTTTTAACTTTTTTCATGTTTTTTTTTAATGTTATTAGCTACTGAGGTAGGGGGTAAAGATTCTGTGTAATAGTTACAACCCAGAAAGTCCCTTCTTATTCTTATTTAAGTCACTATAATAAGGGAAGGACCAATTTTCTAATATTGCTTGCTACAGAATATTAGAAATATGTTTAAATAATAGACAGAATTACTTTGAAGGAAATTCCTGACTTAAGATATTTAAAACCAAACAGGTTGTATAAAGTTAGGCCAAAAAGCAGTATTGTTATGCTCGAATTCGGGACCCCCAAAAGACCACCAGAGACCAAGATCGATGTATACAGCAAAGAGGTGTTTATTGCGAGCTAGCTCGGTCCTCCGAGCTCACACAGCAACTGGTGACACTGAGAGGTCCCGAGCTCAGGGTTTGCAGCAGTTTTATGCATTCTTTGGAGAAGGCAGGGACCCCCACATACATCATAGCATCTCTTAGCAAATCATCACACACCGCGGGAAAATCAAATAACAACTCTAAAACATGATTAGCACATTCACTGGCAGGAACAAGTTGGGTAGGTGTGATTGGTCAGTACAAAAGGGGTATTCATTTGAACTGATTGGTTTAAGCCAAGAGGGGTGTTCATGCTGAACTACATGGTTTCCCAACACATTATCAACCACCATAAACTACTGGGAGGGTCATCTGGCATCCCAGGTATTTCCCTATCTCTGATTGGTGGCTGCTAGGGGATTACTATGGGTCTCCACCTAGCCTGACTGAGTCAGGGACACCTGGCGCAGCAGATCTCTCCTGTTATTTGTAGATAAGCCACTTAGCAGGGTGGGAATGTGCCCAGGAGTGCAAGGACAAAGGTGATGTCCCTTCCTTGGACAGGCTTTGCTCTGAGGTAGAGGCTGGTTTTTCAGTATCAAAACTAGCTCATGATTATAAATAATGAGGTAAAGGAAGACAGGCAATTTCTGTGATGTCTTCCTTTGTGGAATTGAGCACAGTTTACTCTTTCACTAAAGGTAGAGCCATTGAAGACTCTGACTCTATGTGCACACTCCTGGTTCCCTTATTTGTACTCACTCTAGGCTTTTTATTTTATCTTCTGTGGTGTCCTTAAAATTAAAAATACAACATGTGTCCTCTCATTTTCATTCTAAATCAAGGTGCTAGAATCAGTTAATATATGTGAAGAGATTATAATAGTAGTTTTGCCAGCATTGTCAAACATCTACCCTCAGCCTGCATGAGATGGTGAAAGGTGAAGAGTTGAGAGAAGGAATTGCATTGGAACTCTATTGGTATACTTTGATGGGGAGAAAAGTGCCTACTTGCTTTCAAACCAATGGGAAAGTGTATGGTTTGTATATGAGGTGTTTCAAAAACTCTTGTGTTATCACAGGAATGTTTACAGGAAAAATGATTAGATTATGAGAGCTGTAATCTAAGCAAAAGATTAATCCACTTGATGGATTAATACTTTAAATGGAATATTGGGTGGTAACTGTAGGCAGGTAGAGTAGAGTTAGAGGAAGAAGGTCACTGGAGATGTGTCTTGGGGATTATATATTTTGTTTCTTGCTCCTCCTACTCTCCTCCTTTCTGTTTCCTGGCTGTTTCCATGGCTCTGCCATGCCCTTCCACCATGATGTTTTGTCTCACTTTGGGCTAAGAGTAATGGAGGTGGCCATACATGGATTGAACCTCTGGAACCATGAGCTAAAATTTCTTCCCCTAAATTGTTCTAGTCAGATATTTTGTCACAGTGACAAAAATCTGACTAATGCAGAAGGGGTGATGAGAATCATTGTTACAGTTTATATATCAGGTGTCCCCAAAAAACTCATGTGTAAGATAACATAAGAAAATGCAGAGGTGAAACAATTAGGTTATGAGACCTTTAACCTAATTGATGCATTAATCCTCTGATGGGAATTAACTTGGTGATAACTATAGCAGGTAGGGTTAGGTTGGAGAAAGCAGATTACTGTGGGTGTACTTTTGGGATATATATTTTTTGTCCCTGGTGAACAAGAGCTCTGTCTGCTTTCTGGTTCCATGTCTAGTGGTGCTTTCCTCTTCCACATCTTTCCACCATGATGTTCTGCCTCACCTCTGTCACAGAGCAGCCCTCTACAGACTGAGACCTCTGAAACTGTGAGTCTCAAATAAACTTTTCCTCCTCTAAAATTATGCCTGTCTGGTCTTTTGGTCATATCAGCAAAAAATTTGACTAAAACAACCACTAGGTGAGTTCTCATTGTATTATTAGAGAGTTCTCAATGTAATATGTTCCTTGTGGTTTGGGAGCCAAGGAGTCTAATGTCAGCCTTGTATTCTTTTGAGTCTATTCTGGCTCTGAAATGTGATTGCTCTGAAAGTCATAATCTTTCCATATTAGATGTCCATTTTGCATAAGTTGATGCATGCTAATTACTCTGAGGCTTTGACAATGCTAACTACTACAAATTAATACCAAAAAAAGTTTGGGTCACTCAGTTCTCTTTAAAAATATACTTATCTGAGTAATTAAATGCTTGTTTGTTAAATTCACAAGAAGTCAATGTCTACACAGATCTGTGGATTCTTATCAAACTGATACAATAAGTAGCAAATATGGACAGAAATATGTTCCTTTCACTTTAAAACAATTTTATGGGAATTAGAGATTGAACCCCTTGATTAACCCATGAAGCCTTTCTACTATTAGGGGAAACAACACTGAGAAGAGAATCTATAACATTGCTTCTGGAAAGAAATGCGAATGGATTGCATAAAATGAGCTAAAGCTTGCACAGTGAGAGAAAAGACTATTTTTTTGATTAACTAATTCTCAGCATGAGGCACATTCCTTCTTTTTTCAAGCAATTTAAAATACCAGCATTAATTAGCTTTTGTAAAATGCCACCCACTGTTCATACAGCAACAAGGAAAGTAGTAATGAAGAATTGTAGAATCAGCATTAGATCAGAGACCATGCTGACTGGAGTGTCTTTGTTTTGTATGATTTTTTTTTTTTAATTTAGGAATTGCTCAAAACTTGCCATATCCTCATCAAATGACTTCTGTAAGTGCTTTCTTTCAGCACCATAAATAGTGCTCATAACCTGGCAGGCCCCGACCAAGCAGACTTTTATATTATGTGAGCCCATTAAGATGAAATCAGAATTACAGAAACAGAGGGAGTGTTTGCTACTCATAATTATCTTTCTATATAAAAGAACATAAATCAAGCTATCACATTGCTCCCAGGAAGCTTAAACCATTTATAAAATAATAACTTTTGTTTTCATAAATTGGTTTAATTCATCCATTTCCTTATTACTTCTTAGCTTCCTATAATGAATGCACCACAGGACATAAATAGATGCACAGGCATGACCCTGCAGAAAAAGAGCTCATAACGTCCTCACAGATTCCATTGTCTAATCCACACATTTTCACCTCCTCTGTATTCTTGGTTTCTATGGAAGTGAATAGAGGTGCCAACATTTTTAATATGTGGACACCTCTTATACCTCTGTAAGCTATTGCCTTGTGCTTTTTCTAATTCTGATGCTGGGGACTGCCAGTTCATCACTTCTGTACGGCATGATGTAACATGGGGCATGTTGCATCAGAAAAGAGGAAACTTAACTTGCTGGCTGCTACCCACTTCCCAGTCCTGGGGCCACATATGGCTAAGAGAGCACCTAGCGATTAGCCAGAAGGCATTGCCGTGGGCTGTGATGAAGAATGGGACCACCTCTAGGATAGGCTCAGAACCCTTCTGTCCTCAAGGACAGCTCATGTCTCCCATTACTGACTGTAGGATGGGTGTAGATGTAAATTCTCCCCACCCTGCTGGCCTTTATCCTGATTGGTTCCTGTACATTATATTAGCTGTGTATGTTTTCTCATTAAACAAGCTCCTGCTTTGAGAGTTTTCCCTGGTGCATCTGATTGTCCTTTACCTTTCTTGGCCCATCCTGGTCGGGGCGTGCTCCCCCAATCTCTCCCACAGGTCAGGAGGGAACAGGGGACTAAAAACCCCCACACACTTCTGATGGCCTTGGTCTATGTTGGTACCAAAGTGCATACATTTCAGAAAGGGTTCTCAAGTTTGGGTTGTATGCAGATTGTTACCTTGAGAAAAACAATGAACATGAAGTGCTTGATGTAGGGCTAGATATTCAGCTTTTGTGATCTGGGTAATTTTGTTATTAGCTATAACCAGCAGTAGTTCCATGGCACAAACGAGGATGTGGTAGGAAGTTCAATCAGATGTGTTAAATACAAAAAAAAAGCCAACCTGTGGATTGTTCTCAGGAGAGCAGATTAGTAATCTGTGATAAAAAGCCTTGGACAGAGGTCTTAAGTTGAGGCTTGATGACCGTGCTTCAGAGTGAAAGGAAAATGACCATAACACTCAGAGCGACCAAGAGATCTTTATTGCAGCAGTGCAAACGATGAGAAAAGAGAGAGAAAGAGTGGGGAAAGAGAGAAAAAAGAGAGGGGAGAGGAGAGAGAGAGAGAGAGAGAGAGAGAGAGAGAGAGAAGGGAAGAAGAAGAGGAGGAGGAGGAGGAGAGGAGAGGAGAGGAGAGGAGAGGAGAGGAGAGAGTGAGAGCGACCACAAGAGAAGAAAGAGAGAGCAAGAGCAAGAGAGAGAGAGAGAGAGCAAGAGCAAGAGAGGGGCCCGGCAGGAGGGAGGTTTTATAGCCAAATCTAATGGGGTTTCTGGGTCTGCAAGCTGCCTTGTTGGTGTACAGTGATTGGATCATACAGTAGTGTCATCTGCCTTCAGGCAGATGGGGCAGGGGCTAGATGTGGGTTTCTGTTGCACCAGATGGGTAGGGGTCGAGTATTCAGCTTTGGGTGGGATTGAGTGTTCAGACTTGATGCAAACAGGTGATAAAGGACCAGACAGAGGGGGATTTGAGTGCGTGGGTTATCCTGCAGCTAACATTCCTTCAGTCTGCCCTGCAGAGAACTTAGTTCAGCCTGCCCTGCACCTAACACAGAGAGTATATAGATTTTCTAAAATTGCAAATAATTTTTGTATTTAAAAAGCTATATACTTTCCTGAAGAGATAATCTATATTCTTTCCTGGGTTCTCCAAAAGATTCATAAACTGTCCCCAAAAGTTATGAACCATTGGCTTAGGTCAAGATCAGTGAACTTTTTTCTGAAAAGGGTCAGCTACAAACTATTTCAGGCTTTGATAGACTATAGTGCCTGCAAACCAATGTGTATGGCTGTGTTCCAATAACATTTCATTGGAACAGAGTAGAACTATATTTTTCCAAAGAACTTTATTAGAATAGTTCCCCAAAGTAGAATAGTCCTGGGAACCCTAATTCTCTGAGATCTGGCTTAGGCTATGATTTGGTAACACCAAACTTTCAAATACTATCCTGAAGTAAGTTCAGCCAAGTTTTTTTTTTTCCCCTGTAGCACTGGAGTTTGAACCCAGGGGTGCTGTAACACTGAGATATACCCTAAGTTATTTTTATTTTTTTCATTTTGAAACAGGGTCTTGCTAAGTTGCTGAGACTGGCCCTGAACTTGACAATCCTCTTGCCTCAGCCTCCTCCTGAGTCACTGAGATTACAGGCATTCGCCACCATGCTTACCTCACTCAAGTTTTGTGTCTTATAAAAATCATATTTCACATAAGTTTACTTAATATTATTTTTTGTTTTTTATATTGAAAAATGGTTTACATATGATAGAATGAACACATCTTAATTGTACAATTTGATGAATTTTTTATATGTGCCATATTCCCACATCCATGGAATATCACCCCAGAAAGTTCCTACGTGTCCCTCTGTAGTCATAATCTTCCCCTTTCCTCTGAAGGTAAACACTCTTCTTCTGTGCTGATGGAAGTTTTGCCTTTTCTTAAACTTCATTTAAATGGTACCAGAGGGCACTTTGTATTTCCTTGTGTCTGGCTTCTTTCATTCAACATGTTTTTGAGATTTATCTGGGGTTTTGAACAGACTCAGATTTTTAATACAGATTTTCCTACTTGCTTAAAAATAAGAAGTTTTTGGTTCATTTGCTGTTTCTAATGATTTTTCTAGGAGCTATAAGAAGATGCATGAGAATTCCTATCTCCAGCCCTCCTCCACTTGGAGTTAAGCCACAGTCACGTACATTGCAATTCAAGAAACTTAATTACAAACAACATCAACAAAATAAAGTGTTAACTACAAGTATCTTCTTTCATTGGAGAATTTGAGGGTTTAAACATACTGCTAATGAGCAAAGACTCTTGTTTGTCTTAATCTTCAGGTGGTAGAAATTAACTTGCTTGCATTGGGCCTATAGAATTGTGGGGAAGTTTTGATGTTCTTTAGTTCAGTGCTTTTCTGAACTTATATGCATATGATTCACTCAAAGTCCTTGTTAAAAGGCACGATATGATTCAGTTGTTCTGGGGGTAGCCTGAGAATCTACACATCTAGAAAGTTCCCACAAAATGCCAAGACTGCCCTCATGCAGAACATGCTTTTGTTTAGTAATCATTGCAATGTATTTATACCAGAGATAATGATGTCTAAGGGCAGGGACTGTAAAAACATATAAGTAAGGTATTATTAATTAAAATTTATAGAAGTTCTGAGAAACCAGAATAATAAATGAGAAACAGTAGAGACCAAGGATAAATCTTAGGGAGACATCTGCCTTATGCAGCTAGATTAATTGCAGTAGCATACAAATTTATAAGTTAATGCTATTGAAGCATTAAGATTTGTGTGTATATTTAACTATGCTGAGTTTGAAGTGTTTTAGTATACACATATAGAATGTAAAGTTAGGTATTAGGATATAGAGTCCTGGGGCTCAGAACCACATCCTCCTAGAGAGATAAATCTGAGAAGTCAGGGCTATCGTTGATATCAAGGGAGAAACTGTACCATGAGTGAGGAATATGAACTTGCTCTTGGCTTTGAGAAACTCTTAAGGTCAATGGTCAGAGAAAGGAAGTTGACTTTATGAAAAAGATTAAGAAGTAGCCAAAGGGAAAGAAGAAAAACCAGAAGGTACATACTTGAGTGTATGTACACATAAATGTTTGAAATAAAAAGAAGAGAATGTAAGAAATAAACAATGGTTAACAATACCCAGCACTGCTGAAAGTATTTGCTTTTTTATTTATTTTTCATGATCTGTGATTGTTAATTTAGTTATCTTAAATCTTATGGTAACATATTTTACAAATTTGTACTGATGGGTATATCTCTTTTACCTTAATCTTTCCATCTAATAAGTTGGCAAAAGCACCACTACCAACCACCTAGATGTTCCATAGTATTGTTTATGAATAGTTGTTTAAAAACAATCCTAAATGATAACTTAATCTTAGAAAATAAAGAATTAAAAAGTAAAGTCTAACTTGTTATTGTATTATGCTGACTTAAAAGCATCTGAACATATAGATCAGCTATAAAATGTGAGAAGTGTTAAATATTCTTTATTTAATATCATACATAAATCACACTAAAATGCCTTTCCATAAGGAAAAAACAGCATTTTAGATACAGGGAATTCTAATTAAATTGGCATGGTCAACAAAAATATAAAGTAGATACTGCTTCTTTATCTTCAACCACTGCCTTTAATAGGCTAATGAACACAAATTGAAACAAATGTGAATCATGCTTGGTTCTGAGTGAAGGGATTTCCCCCAAATTTAAACATATTCACATAATCAATTCTATAAAACTAAATATAAAACCAGTTTTCAGATGTCATTCACCATTTCTGTGAACATTACTAATTAAGTCCAACCATAACTTTAAAAAGGGGAAACAGTGATAGAATTTACTGAAGTGGGAATATAACCAAAATATTAATTTAACTGCAAGTCAGTTTTACTTAAATCAGGATTGTCCAACAAAAATAATTTTATCAGTAATTCATGATCTGATTTCTGGTGTATCACATCAATTAAATTATGGTGCACATAAAAAAGCCAAGAGACATTTCTGTTTGGTAATAAATAAGGCAGTAGCTATTACTCATTAGTGGCTTTTTTGAGGTAAGCTATTAGGTCTGCCCTTTCTCCCTTTTTCTTAATGCCAGCGAAGATCATTTTTGTTCCAGGGATGTACTTTTGGGGATTCTCCAAATACTCCATCAGTGTATCCTCTCCCCAGGTGATGCCTTTGTTCTTGTTGTCATCTGTATAAGAGAATCCAGCAGCCTGACCTGTCTTCGGCCTAAATAGTCCATGGAGATTTGGCCCAGTCTTGTGCTTGCCTCCCTTTTCCACGGTGTGGCACTGGGCACACTTCTAAACAAAAATCTTCTTGCCTTTCTCAACGTCACTCATTTTTAATTCATTCTTTCATCATTAGCGCAAAGAAGGTTCCAGATCAGAAGTCAGACAACCCACGCTCTAGCTCAAGGACACACCGGTCTGCGCCTATATACCCATGTCAGGGCAACTGCACTCGCTCCATCTCCCCGTGGCCTGACGTGTGAGCTAAAGTATTCAAAATAGGATTAAAATATGTCCATAGGATTTAGTTGTTATCAATTATTAGTGACCTTTTTGAGAATTATTCTGATGGAGTGACATAGTCAAAAAACAGATTAGCACAAATTGCTGAATAAATGAGACATAAGAAAATGGAATTTTTTTCCATTCCCAGAAGGGTGGGAAAGAAAGATAAGGTGATTGGATATGAATGTGACGTTAAAAGAGTGGTTTATAACTGATTAGACATGAACATGTTCAAATTCCATTGAGAAGAATTGATTTGAGATGGAGTGATTAAATGTGTAAGATGGAAAAAAAGGTATTATATATTTCTGAGGAAGACTGGAGTTGATGGGATCCAACTATTAGGAATTGACTTTTTAAAGGAAGACAAATGGCAAATCAATGTAAGATGAGTTGAAAAGGATGAAGAAAAATGTGTGGAAGAATGCGGTGGTGCAGTGTTGAAGGCTTCAACATATTCCATGAAGTGGCTATAAGAAAAGGAAAAGCTGGGGCTCTAAGGACATGTCTAAAGGAGAGTAACATACACTAGAAATAGACACTGAAAAGAGTGAAGTATGTTGACCAGAAAAATGTAACCGATTGTTGATCATTTGTTTAAAAATGTAAGTAGATTGAGTGACTGACTCCAGTGCAAGGCCAGAGAACATGGACACCATCTATGTGGATCCCACTTGTGCAAGACAAGTAGGATAGGATTATGAGTGAAATGATGGATTATAGAATTTAATCAAAAGGAGAATGAAACTGAAGAAATTAGAGGCCAATAATAGGAGGGACAGTAAAGCAGACAATTTTTGGAGGCCATTGTGAGGCAGCAGATTGGTCACAGTAGGAGAAGATAATAAATTAGTTAATAAGCTGAAAGAAAATGTAGTTGGGATCTACCAAGAAATGCCCTCATTAGTAATGTCAAGGCATGACAAAGTCCAAAGCCTTCCTAGTGGAATGAGTAACTGCTGAGGTGCAAAAGAGATGGTCCTATGTCATGAGGACCCAAGATCACCCAAGATCAAGGTGCTGGAGGTCCTTCACTTGGTAGGAGATTGGCAGGACTTGCAGTGGAGAGGAAGACTATGGATCACCTGACAAAGTCTTCCATGAGTGGTGGTGACTGAAGGATAACCGAGGTTTATGACCAACTAGTAGTTCTCTAAAAATCATTTGATTGCTCAAACTAATAACTGGGAACCAAAATAAAACAAAACAGGTCACATTCAATACTTCCCCATTACCAAAACCAGTTTGCTTTGGATAAAAGACTTCTTTATACTCTTCCTAGATTTTCAAACTTGACTTTGGTGCCAAGTACAAATAAATAATTTAGGTAAGATGGCTTTGGACTTTTTCTTGATTTGAAATTACTAACTAGGGCAAACTTTGGTAGATCCAACAACTTTTTCTTCCAGTTTAGGAACTACTTTCTGTGATTTAGTTAAGTGACAGCTAAGGGGCAAGGGAGGAAGCTATTAGATATGATGTAGGGGCAGATGATAATTGTTAACATTGGTGATGGGGAGGAAAGAAGAAAAAACCCCAGGTCCTGATGCTGAGCCATCTGACTGTGAGAAGATAACAAGAAGACTTCACTTGAGAGAGAGATAGGAAACCATGCACATTTAGAAGATTTAGTGAATGAAGCCTTATTTCCAGAGAGTTCATCTCAATTGTTAGGGTGGGTAGGTGAGAGAGGGCTGACCCAGGGGCCCAGAAGGACTGAGAGTTTCAGGGTGGAGAAGAGGGTGGATGACAAGAGACTTATACTTTGGGTGTTACTGATGAAATGTATGGTGGTTTGCAGTTAATCTCCTTGAGGAAAGTAGACCCTGGGCCTATTGTCTAATCAACTTCTCCAGGCTTAGATGATATCAGTCCTAGAAGTTGTAATTTTGAAACAGACCAATTGATCTTTGGTGGTTTTCTTTCAGTCTATAATCTATCAGCCAAGGTATGGAATAGTGTAAAACCCCTTATTGTTATTGAAATGTATAACAAATTTCTTGGCTAGGATTATTTTCAGTTTCTATATGTCAGCATGATACTCACTTGGCACAAGTTTGTCTTGGATCTATAATAATGCGATCACACAGTTTCATAGTGTTTACAGGCTTTAGAACAGTTTCCATAGTATTTTCAAGCACAAGATTTCTTATACAAATACAAAGATTTTTCTCTTACACTTTATTTGCAATTCTGGTTATATTCAGGCTTGAATTAATTATCAAGAGGACACAGAAAAGCACATTGAAAAAAATTTAAATTTGAAAAATAAACTTGGGAACTGAGAGGCAAGTTATATTATGTCAATTTGCAGTGACCCTGAATGGGTAAGGTTGAACTAGCAGTCCCACTAATAGGTGGGTGGTCATCCTGTTCTGCAGACTCCATGATGTTTTCCCTCCATTCTTCTTTACTTAAAACACAATGATCCTATGTTAAAATAGGAGAGGATAGTATAGAATTCTATATGATCTTTTTTTGAGTTTATGACTCTTCTGCTGAGGGGAGGTAGCCAATATTCCAAATACTTGACTTTTATATAAGATTCAGAAACAACAAAAGAAAGTGAAAAGTGTGTAAGATATTGAAATTAAGCCTCTTACAGATGCCCAAGCTTGAATAAGTTACAAATCAATTCCTGAATTCCATTTTCATTCTTGTTAACAAAGTTGTGGATACTTATTTACCTGAAAAAATACATACCTTCAATAAATGTAGGCCTTTCCTTTCTTCCTCTTAGCTAAATTATTTGTTTATACTTTGCATCAAAGTCAAGTTTGAAAATATAGGAAGGTTTAAAGAGATCTTTTATCAAAAGCAAACTGGTCTTGGAAATGGGCAAGGATTAAACAATGTGACTTATTTTATCAGAAGACCCTGTTATTAGTTTGAGCAATTAAATGTTTTTAGAGAATTGCTAAATTTTCATTACCATGGTAGATGAAAGTACACAAAGTTAAACAAAGAATCTGAAAGTTGATGTGTTCTACTGAGAATTTAATCAGTTGGAAATGCAAAATTGTTTGGTCATACAAAGTAAAGATTTTTTTTTCAGGATTTGTCACTGAGATTTTCATTTTATGGGAAGGAAAAAAAATAATTCTTTGTCATTTGAATGCACAGACACCACCAAATAAAATATATTTGTATAGGTTCATCCTTGCTGCTTTTCTATAGCAGACACATTGATTATTAAGTGCTTTGTGGCAGCATAAAGCATTTTGATTAAAGGCCTCCTACACAGTTCATCTCCTTTTATCACACAGATTGGCTCAATGTTATTTGCAATCTCTTTCATTGGTTTTACAGAGACGAGAAGATGACTCTCAGAGAATTGCTTCTTTTTAAAATTTCCTCTATTGATTGGCTTATAGTTATAGTTCATTGATTTTTTTTTTAAATGATTGTTATTTTTTCAAATGAGAGTGATGAATTTGGGTAGAGTTTCTCAATCAAAAGTTTAAGGAAATACTGTGTAAAGCCAATAGCTAGTATATTAAATTAATTGCTATTAAAGTCAATATATGTAAAGCCAATAGTAGTTAACTGCTATTCAAGTCAACATATTTTCCTTTCTTTTCCCTTCTTTCTCATCTTTTCTTTTCCTTTCCTTCTAAGACTGACAGGAATTTTCACACCAAGATTTCTAAGTGCTCTGTTTAGAGAATTCTATCAGCATGGCGCAGATAGAAATGTCATCTTGACTTTGTTTCTGAAGGTTGTTTTAACCTCACTAATTAAGCAACCTTCGCTGCTATTCAGGGACACTCTCTTGAGAGTGAAGGGCTTTTGATTAGGGAAATTCCCTAATTGACAGGACCACTCATCATGAAGCAGTCATAGCATGGTTATGGTTTCACCATTGGGGATTACATTACTTATCACAAATGTATTACAGCAAGAATTTAATTAACCTAAGTCAATATTAGCCTGGAGACACTTGGAACTGATGAAAAGATTAAGTAACCTCAGCAAACCAAAAGTCTAGGAAAGAGGACATATTTTTGACCCATGATACTAAAAATAAATATTGTACAGTAAAGATTCAGTTTCCATGTAAGAGTCCTTCAATGATTGTTGATGTCTAAAACTACTTCTATGTCTCTCAACCTGCATTTAAAACATTTTATTATGAAAATACTCATGAATACACAAAAGGAGAATTGAATAATGAGTTTTGTGTTCCCATCATCCAGTCCGATTACTAGCAGTATTTTTTTTTAATTCGCATGTCATCAACCCCTTTCAATTTTTTGTTTGTTTACTGGGATAATTATAGCAAATCTGGATATATTATTTTACCCACAAACACTACAGTGTTCACCTCTGTCAATCTAATCTTATGCTGTTAAAATAACTATAAGTACTAACCCATTATATCCTTTTATGGTATTAAAGGGCCTGTTTTATGAGGGTATCACAAAAATTTGGTTAATATTATCATAACTATTTAGGGAATTCTTTAGGGAATAGACCGAACAGATTTTTTTAAAATTTTTTATTGTTGGTTGTTCAAAACATTACATAGTTCTTGATATATCATATTTCACACTTTGATTCAAGTGGGTTATGAACTCCCATTTTTACCCCTTATACAGATTGCAGCACCACATCAGTTACACATCCACTGATTTACATATTGCCATACTAGTGTCTGTTGTGTTCTGCTGCCTTTCCTATCCTCTACTATCCCCCCTCCCCTCCCCTCCCCTCCCCTCTTCTCTCTCTGCCCCCTCTACTGTCATTCATTTGTCCCCCTTGTATTATTTTTCCCTTTCCCCTCACTTCCTCTTGTATGTACTTTTGTATAACCCTGAGGGTCTCCTTCCATTTCCATGCAATTTCCCTTCTCTCTCCCTTTCCCTCCCACCTCTCATCCCTGTTTAATGTTAATCTTCTTCTCATGCTCTTCGACCCTACTCTGTTCTAAGTTACTCTCCTTATATCAAAGAAGACATTTGGCATTTGTTTTTTAGGGATTGGCTAGCTTCACTTAGCATAATCTGCTCTAATGCCATCCATTTCCCTGCAAATTCTATGATTTTGTCATTTTTTAATGCAGAGTAATACTCCATTCTGTATAAATGCCACATTTTTTTTATCCATTCGTCTATTGAAGGGCATCTAGGTTGGTTCCACAGTCTTGCTATTGTGAATTGTGCTGCTGTGAACATCGATGTAGCAGTGTCCCTGTAGCATGCTCTTTTTAGGTCTTTAGGGAATAGACCGAGAAGGGGAATAGCTGGGTCAAATGGTGGCTCCATTCCCAGCTTTCCAAGAAATCTCCATACTGCTTTCCAAATTGGCCGCACCAATTTGCAGTCCCACCAGCAATGTACAAGTGTACCCTTTTCCCCACATCCTCACCAGCACTTGTTGTTGTTTGACTTCATAATGGCTGCCAATCTTACTGGAGTGAGATGGTATCTTAGGGTGGTTTTGATTTGCATTTCTCTGACTGCTAGAGATGGTGAGCATTTTTTCATGTACTTGTTGATTGATTGTATGTCCTCCTCTGAAAAGTGTCTGTTCAGGTCCTTGGCCCATTTGTTGATTGGGTTGTTTGTTATTTTATTGTCTAACTTTTTGAGTTCTTTGTATACTCTGGATATTAGGGCTCTATCTGAAGTGTGAGGAGTAAAGATTTTGAACAGATTTTTTTAAAAAAAGTTATTTCATGTGGCTAAATGACATATCCCAGAACTATTGAATAGGAATACTGATTCCAAACCTATGTCTCCTACACATACTTAACTCATTTTTACATTGTTCCATGTATATGATCATATTAAGGAAAAGGTATTCAGCTTGGGGCTCAACTTCAACTGCTTTGAGCAGAGGCTGTCATCTTTTGATTTCATCGTATCTAAGGATCTAATGTGGCCAGAGGGAAGTGGCCACTGGAGGTGTATATTAAGAATTTTACTCATTTTATTTTGGCCATTGTTTCTGGGGCCATGTTGATTATGGAGAAACTGCGTCCTAGGGCTAGCCAATTTCTACAGATAATGAAGGAGTCATTTGCAAGCATATTTTTCATATGCAAACTAACCAATCCAAAGTCCACACTGCCCACTCTGACTAAATACTTCCTTTACCTTGGGCTTACACTTCTCCCAACCAAGGAGAGTCCTATGCCCTAGAGCCTGCCAAAATCAGTCAAAGTTTCCAATCCCAAATCTGCTTACTCTGCCTCACTTGCTCCTTCCCATAGAAAACACAATGACCCCTGCCCGTGATTTCCCTTTGTTCCTTCTGCCTTCCAACCACCCAGTGCTTGTGTGACTCAGTGTGGTATAGCATGCTCTCTTGGGAACCCTGAGAATAAGAAACTACCTTCTCAAAAGCAGGCAACTCCTGACCTGTTGGCCTTGTTATACCTAGATAATAACAAAACTTACATTTTAAAACTGGATGCAAGAATTTGAGTATAACCTTTGGGACTAAATATCAAAGTCTTGCTGCTGGATGATCTTACAAATTTAGCTGGAAGCGAGTGAGTGAGAGTTAGGCAATTGAGTTGGAGATCAAACACTGTAAAAAGACCGCAATAGAGGATAAGTAATGGCTCACCAACACATGGAATGTGTTGAATGAAGGGCAGTGGGTAGAACTGCCAACTGAGTCATCTTTTGTCATCTTGCTTGCTTCCTGAGGAGGCTCAGTTCCAAGGAGAATTGGAGAATTATGTTTTTTTTCTATATGAATTGCTGGGAGCCATTAGCCAAGTGGGTATGACAATTTCCTTGCCAGCGTACCCCATGTTGCTTAGTGGAAGGACTCGTGGAAATAGGACATTTTGCAGTGACATTGCATGTAGGTGACCTTGCTCAAGGACCAGGGCGGTTCCAGGTTTAGGGTGTTCCCGGTTTAGGTTCCAGGTTTAAGGTTTAAGATTATTCCTGCTGGGAATAGGGCATATCCTGCTGCTGGAGTTCCCCCTTGAGTTCTCACGGGATTCAGACAGTAGTTTTTGGGAGACAGAAGCCCAGTGGGGGTGAATTTGGGCAGAGAACGTGGATTTCCCCAGAACATGATTGTAGACGGCTGGTGTGAGTTCGGGAATAAAGAGTTGCTGTTTGAATCTACAAGCTGTGTGGTGGCTCGTGATTGTGTGCCCAGCCAGACTGTGGCAATGAATGTCACCTTCAGTACTTGCATTATCTTTGTACTATGGGAAGGCAGCATTCCCTCACATCATAATGTTGATGCCTCCTTATTTTTTCTTTCCATAGGCCACCATTTTTGCTGGCACTGAGTATTCTATCCAGTCTTGCAATAATCAGGACCATCTCTGAGGCTTTCATTACCTGTCTTTACCTTGTGCATTTCCTCATCTCTGAGACTCCAGTTCTAAGCTAACTCTTGCATTTCTAACCCAATGTCTATCTCAGGTAGAATTGCAATCTATCAGAGAACTTAAGAGCTCACTAAGCCCAGTACTCTCACTTAACAGATTGGGAATCTGAACTTCAGAAAGATAAAGGGTTGTCCTAAGGACTCAGTTTGCAAAAGGGCAAAGTCTAAAACAAAGATTTCTTGATACAAAAGTACATATGCCATTACCCTGCTCATAATTTCCAATAAAATACAATTTATATTTAGTATAGATCATGTCTCACACTTAAAAGTTCCAAGTGGACTACATAAGCTACTTGGCTGTAGTACAATCAATATAATAAACATTTATTTACTTCCTTTTAAAAACATTCTTACAGTAGTTTATGTCATATTTTACTATAATTCTGACATACTGGTGTAGGGCTAGCTTTTTCTATATGACTGATTTACATATATACCAATACCTACAGACACACAACACAAACACACCCCATCCCTTTTGCCTTAAAAAATCCTTAACTCAGATTAATTTATCTAGATGGATGGAAAAATAAATTAATAAATAGGTTGTGTGTTAAAATATATCACAAAAACTCATTTATTTCAATGATTTGATTGTGAAATAATGTCTTAAAATGCACTGTCAGTTTAAGCTCATTTTTTTTTTTGGTTTTGATTTTTAATTTTGTGCTGGATTTGGGATATGTATGATTACATTCTCATGATTCAAATTCAAACTTGTCTAAAAATCTTATTATGGATCCAAGGACCCATGCACCTTTACTAATCACTAAAATGACATGGACATTCTTCCGAAGATTGCTTTGATCAGTGATTCTCAAATTTGAGAGTTACCTGATGGGCTTGTCAAGCCATGGACTTCCAGGCCCCACTCTCAGCAGTTCCTGTGTAATAAATGGGAGATTAGGTAATGAGTAGTCAACAGCTATATTTCTAGCAAGTTGCTGCTCATTCAGAAACCACATTTGGAGATCTGCTGCTGTATGTAATCATTTACATGAAAGTCTGACAAAAAGAGGCAGATGAAGGTTTCCTGACTTCTTCAGAGCCAACTCATGAGTTTGCAGCTTCAAGTAGGCAACATGTTATGGTCTTCCTTGTGATCTTTGTATGATCTGTAATCACCTAAGAGGAAGTTCCCCAAACATGAGAAAATAGTAGCATGACAGACACTTATGTATGAAAAATATGCCCATAGCACCAACTACCAAAATAGACTCATTAGTACCTACAAGCCTTAATGCTTTAAAGAAATCAGCCAGGTTTTATGAGTCTTGTAAGAAATATGGGGAAACCAAAGGGGTTCCATATTCTTGTGGTACATACTGTCAACTTGAAAGAAATGTGAAGTTTTTTTTTTTTTCATAAACCTCCTCTGCCATTAAGAAGGCTATTATGAAATTTAGGTGTACCTAGTACAAACTGAAGTAGTGCTGCTTAACTGTAAGTTGTATTTAATCATATATTCTATTACTGATTATTGTGTATTGATATGGTCTGTCCTCCTCGTTTATGGATTCTCTACTTGTGAACTCACCTATTTGTTAAAGTTAATTGCAACCCTGAAAACAATACTTACATGACTTTCCTGGTCATTTGTGGACATATATATGCAGAGCTGAGACAAATTTGTGTGTTCAGAGGTGCATATTCCTAGCTAAGGTTTAATGAAAAGACTCTCTATTACTTTGTATTTGCTCTTATACTGCAAAGAAATATTCCTTTCATGGTCTGTATAGTATCACTTTTTTTCACATTTTTGTATTTTTGTTGGCAGTTTCACTGTTGAAATTGTCCCAAACTTTATACTGAAATGCTCTCTGCTGTTCCTAGTATAAGAAGACTGTGATGTGTCTCAGAGAAAATTTAGGTGTAAAGTTAGCCTTATTCAGGCACAGTTGATAGTGCTTCTGGTCAAGAACTAAATGCTGATGAATTGAAAATACATATTAAATCAGTTTTTTTAAAAAAGATAAACACACACACAACAATCTTGTGTATTCATTGCTTGATGAAAATGTTGTGACCAGAGGCCACAGGAACTTAACCAGCATTTCCTCTGGGAGCAACGATCCATATTTGCTAATTTGGTGTCTGTGAGAGCTTTATAGAATATAACTAGCATGAATAATGAGAATCAACATGGCTTATAATTTGCTGGGAATATCATACCTAGTAAATTTTATTCATCTTTTTATAAATTTATCAACTCATATCAGTACTATATAGGAAAAAGTTAAAATGTCCCCACTAGTGTTCTGCTCATGTTTAGTGGGTCAGGAAGCATGGTATGATTTTACATGGATTTTTTTTTCTTTCTCCCTCTCTACAAAATAGAAGTATTTGGCTGCCTTGCTCTTATCACCAGAGTGTAGGCTCCACAGCTCTTCAACGTCCATACTTGTGGAAACTGAACATTGGAAGATTCCCCAAGGTTTCTGAGGCCTGCCTGATCAGAAGCCTGGAGAATTTACAAGCAGTACCTGCACTTAATGTTGCTGGCTTTAAAATGAGAGACTTCTGGACACAGACTGGCTTCTTTTAGTTTTCCTATTCCTACCTTGCCAGTACATAAAACTAACATTGTTTCCCAGGCTTTCCCACCTTGTCATGAAGCAATGCTATGAAATGTGCATTTGAAAGGTAGAAGAGTCCCATATCTTACATTGTACCTATGTGAGAAAAAGGTTTTGCACATTATGATTACCCTAAAGAAGAAATAGTTGAAGCTGGAGGAGCAAGTTATGATTCACCAAGGGAGCATTGCTACTTACTTGGGGAACAGGTAATAGATCTAAGAGTTGACCCATTAATTAGATCTTTTGCCACTTTTGCAATGGAACAAATATTTATAGTAACAAGTAAACTATTAAAATAAGAGAGAATGATAATGATAATTGCTTTCGTTTAGGAGGCCCTCCATGTTCCAGGAGCTGTATGAGGTACTAGTAATACACATGATTTCATTGACTTCCTATCTTCTCTGTGTTAAAAGTAGCATTATCCCCCATTTACCTGTAGAACAATTGAGGTTTCAGGAGTTGAAAGAGGTTTAAGACAGGTCAGAAAGTCAGTAAGCAAGCACCCATGCCTACAATTTCATCACTACTATATTCCATACACTTCCTTGTATATGGAAGGAGAAGGGAGTCTATTTCTATTCCTAACTATGATTAACCAAAAGGTGATATGCCATGACAATAAGGTGGGTGGGTTTGCATTGAAGGAAATTGAATCTCCTTCAACTCAGTTCTAAGCAGTTTACCCCAAGACTGAGGTCTTGGGGAGGTTAACTTACTAGTGTTTAGTTCCTCCAGATCACTTACTACCTACTAGGATATTAGTTGGCTGATGAAAACTGGTTCTGAACCTGTCCACCTGTGGTTCTAGAGGAGCCATCTCTCTTCCTCCCAGGTTAGTCTTTCCTTTTAATTCTTAAATCATCATGAGTCTGTCTAATTACCTTTCCCAGAATGTTGAAAGCAATAGGCCACTCTTCCGTTGCCAGCTGTGGCAGTCACTCCAACATGCTCTGCATTCACCAGTCTGAGGAGATTTCCAGTTATGCTTGGGCACAGAGCTACTTTAACTATTGTTGAATAAAGTAAAAATTACAATGTAAGACACAATAATTGCAGGCATCGCTACCAGGGTGCATGTTATTGCTGTAAGTAAAGTTAATTAGCCAGATCTCTTGTTAAAATATTAATGTATAATTAGGTAAAATTGTTCCATTTAATATTTGTAAGCGCAAACTCGAGCAAGAGCTGTACATTAGACAGGCACTCTCTTTCTCTCATTTTTTTTAAAGTAACCTCATTGTATTTTGTTCATACTTACTGATTATCAGGATTTTTAAATGAAACCTTATTATTAAACAAATATAATAAATTTTCTTTTTTATACTGTATGTACCTAACTTTTACAAGTTAATGAAACAACTCTATAACTTTCCAGAGTTCATAAATAAGATACAGAGTTTTGAACTGATTTCAGATGATATTTCTAAGAAAGGTTTATATATATATATATAAATCAATTCACATGTATAATTAAAAATTTTTCTAGGAGTCACATTATGGGTGACTTCAACACACCTCTCTCACCATTGGACAGATACTCCAAACAAAAGTTGAATAAAGAAACTATAGAACTCAATATCACAATTAATAGCCTAGACTTAACTGACATATATAGAATATATCAATCATCATCAAGTGGATACATGTTCTTCTCAGCAGCACATGGATCCTTCTCAAAGATAGACCATATATTATGCCATAGGGCAACCCTCAGTAAATATAAAGGGGTGGAGATAATACCATGCATTTTATCTTATCACAATGGAATGAAACTGGAAATCAATGATAAAAGAAGGAAGGAAAAATCCTACCTCACATGGAAAATGAACAATATGTTACTGAATGATCAATGGGTTACAGAAGACATAAAGGAGGAAATCAAAAAAATTCTTAGAGATAAATGAAAATACAGACACAACATATCGGAATTTATGGGACACAATGAAAGCAGTTTTAAGAGGGAAATTCATCGCCTGGAGGTCATTCCTCAAAAAAAGAAAAAAAAACAAAAAAAAAAAAACAAATAAATGAGCTCACACTTCATCTCAATGCCCTAGAAAAGGAGGAGCAAAACAACAGCAAATGTAGCAGAAGGCAAGAAATATTTAAAATCAGAGCGGAAATCAACGAAATTGAAACAAAAGAAACTATTGAAAAAATTGACAAAACTAAAAGTTGGTTCTTTGAAAAAATAAATAAGATTGACAGACCCTTAGCCATGCTAACGAAGAGATGAAGAGAGAGAACTCAAATTACTAACATACAGGATGAAAAAGGCAATATAACAACAGATGCTACAGAAATACAGAAGACAATTAGAAATTATTTTGAAAACCTATATTCCAATAAAATAGAAGTTAGTGAAGACATCGATAAATTTCTTAAGTCATATTATTTGCCCAGACTGAGTCAGGAGGATACACACAATTTGAACAGACCAATATCAATGGATGAAATAGAAGAAGCAATCAAAAAACTACCAACCAAGAAAAGCCCAGGACCGGATGGGTATACAGCGGAGTTTTACAAAACCTTTAAAGAAGAATTAATACCAATACTTTTCAAGTTATTTCAGGAAAAAGAAAAAGATGGAGCTCTTCCAAATTCTTTCTATGAGGCCAACATCACCCTGATTCCAAAACCAGACAAAGACACCTCAAAGAAAGAAAACTACAGACCAATATCTCTAATGAACCTAGATGCAAAAATCCTCAATTAAATTCTGGCAAATCGGATACAAAAACACATCAAAAAATTGTGCACCATGATCAAGTAGGATTCATCCCTGGGATGCAAGGATGGTTCAATATACAGAAATCAGTAAATATTATTCACCACATTAATAGACTCAAAGATCAGAACCATATGATCATCTCGATAGATGCAGAAAAAGCATTTGACAAAGTACAGCATCCCTTTATGTTCAAAACATTAGAAAAACTAGGGATAACAGGAACTTACCTCAACATTGTAAAAGCTATCTATGCTAAGCCTCAGGCTAGCATCATTCTGAATGGAGAAAAATTGAAGGCATTCCCTCTAAAATCTGGAACAAGACAGGGATGCCCTCTATCACCACTTCTATTCAATATAGTTCTCGAAACACTAGCCAGAGCAATTAGACAGACGAAAGAAATTAAAGGCATAAAAATAGGAAAAGAAGAACTTAAATTATTACTATTTGCAGAAGACATGATTCTATACCTAGAAGACCCAAAAGGGTCTGCAAAGAAACTACTAGAACTAATAAATGAATTCAGCAAAGTGGCAGGATATAAAATCAACACGCATAAATCAAAGGCATTTCTGTATATCAGCGACAAAACTTCTGAAATGGAAATGAGGAAAAACACTCCATTCACAATATCCTCAAAAAAAAATAAAATACTTGGGAATCAACCTAACAAAAGAGGTGAAAGACTTATACAATGAAAACTACAGAACCCTAAAGAGAGAAATAGAAGAAGATCTTAAAAGATGGAAAAATATACACTGTTCATGGATAGGCAGAACTAACATCATCAAAACGGTGATATTACCCAGAGTTCTCTATAGGTTTAATGCAATGCCAATCAAAATCCCAATGGCATTTCTTGTAGAAATAGATAAAGCAATCATGAAATTCATATGGAAAAATAAAAGACCCAGAATAACAAAAGCAACTCTAAGCAGGAAGTGTGAATCAGGCGGCATAGCTATACCAGATTTCAAACTATACTACAGAGTAATAGTAACAAAAACAGCATGGTACTGGTACCAAAACAGGCGGGTGGACCAATGGTACAGAATAGAGGACACAGAGACTAATACACAAAGTTACAACTATCTTATATTTGATAAAGGGGCTAAAAGCATGCAATGGAGGAAGGATAGCATCTTCAACAAATGGTGCTGGGAAAACTGGAAATCCATATGCAACAAAATTAAACTGAATCCCCTTATCTCGCCATGCACAAAAGTTAACTCAAAATGGATCAAGGAGCTTGATATCAAAACAGAGACTCTGCGTCTGATAGAAGAAAAAGTTGGCTCCAATCTACATATTGTGGGGTTAGGCTCCAAATTCCTTAATGGGACACCCATAGCACAAGAGTTAATAACAAGAATCAACAAATGGGACTTACTTAAACTAAAAAGTTTTTTCTCAGCAAGAGAAACAATAAGAGGGGTAAATAGGGAGCCTACATCCTGGGAACAAATTTGTACTCCTCACACTTCAGATAGAGCCCTAATATCCAGAGTATACAAAGAACTCAAAAAATTAAACAATAAGATAACAAATAACCAAATCAACAAATGGGCCAAGGACCTGAACAGACACTTCTCAGAGGAGGACATACAATCAACCAACAAGTACATGAAAAAATGCTCACCATCTCTAGCAGTCAGAGAAATGCAAATCAAAACCACCCTAAGATACCATCTCACTCCAGTAAGATTGGCAGCCATTATGAAGTCAAACAACAAGAAGTGCTGGTGAGGATGTGGGGAAAAGGGTACTCTTGTACATTGCTGGTGGGACTGCAAATTGGTGCGGCCAATTTGGAAAGCAGAATGGAGATTCCTTGGAAAGCTGGGAATGGAACCACCATTTGACCCAGCCATTGCCCTTCTTGGACTATTCCCTGAAGACCTTAAAAGAGCATGCCATATCGATATTCATAGCAGCACAATTCACAATAGCTAGACTGTGGAAACAACCCAGATGCCCTTCAATAGATGAATGGATAAAAAAAATATGGCATTTATACACAATGGAGTATTACGCAGCACTAAAAAATGACAAATCATGGAATTTGCAGGGAAATGGATGGCATTAGAGCAGATTATGCTAAGCGAAGCTAGCCAATCCCTAAAAAACAAATGCCAAATGTCTTCTTTGATATAATGAGAGCAACTAAGAACAGAGCAGGGAGGAAGAGCAGGAGGAAAAGATTAACATTTAACAGAGACATGAGGTGGGAGGGAAAGGGAGAGAAAAGGGAAATTGCATGGAAATGGAAGGAGACCCTCATTTTTATACAAAATTACATATAAGAGGTTGTGAGGGGAATGGGAAAAAAAACAAGGAGAGAAATGAATTACATTATATGGGGTAGAGAGAGAAGATGGGAGGGGAGGGGAGTGGGGATAGTAGAGGATAGGAAAGGTAGCAGAATACAACAGTTACTAATATGGCATTGTGTAAAAATGTGGATGTGTAACCAATGTGATTCTGCAATCTGTATTTGGGGTAAAAAATGGGAGTTCATAACCCACTTGAATCTAATGTATGAAATATGATATGTCAAGAGCTTTGTAATGTTTTGAACAACCAATAAAAAAATTAAAAAGAAGCAGGTGAAACTAATTTTAATAATGTATTTTGTTTGAGTCCAATATATTTGAAATATTATCATTTTAACATATAATCAATATAAAAATATTAATGATATCATTTACATTCTGGGTTTTTTGTACTAAGTCTTCCATATTCAGTGTGTATTTTATACTTACAGCACTCCTCAATCAGCCTAACCTCATTTCAAGTCATCAGCAGCCACATCTGGCTAATGCTATCGTATTAGGTAGTGTGAGTTTAGAATGTAGAGTCTCAGAAGATAGGAATAACATCTCATCACAGTGTTTCAACTTGTCTTTGGAACACTAGTCCCACTAGTTTCATGATTAAGTAAATATGAGAAATGTTGCCCATTATCTTCTTCATAGATATGTATGACAGATGATCTAAACATATCAAAATCACTGAGAGGTCTTGCAATAAAGAAGTCTGTTAAACATTATACAATCCAATGTTATATATTTTCTTGATTATGAAATTTTTTTGGTAAAACATCCATTGACATTCATCAAGCTATCATTCTGTAGCATATATTTTTAAAATGCTATCTCAAAAGAAGTACAAGTGATTGATAATGGTTACAGTGTTTTTTTTTTGGGGGGGGGTGATAAAAAATGTTCTGCATTTAGATAGTGGTGATGATTGTGCAATTCTTTGAATAAATTAAAAATTACTTTCTTGTATACTTTAAAGTGGAAATTGTATGTTATGTATATTGTATCTAAGTTTAAGAAGTATTTAAAAACCCATAAAATGAGCTTGTTCATATAAATCTTTCTATAACCATTTTATACAAGCTTAGTATTTATAGACAAAGAATAAGCAATCTATTTCAACTCTCTGAAAGGTATTTATTTCAGAGGGCCATTATTGCAACGCCAGTGCTTATTAGATGTGTTCTTTCAGAGTTATTGAGGTGCACAGGGCTCTTTGCCCCTCTATGAATGGACCTAACAACGGTACATTTAGTATCATTCAACTTGCTTTTTAAAGTCCTCTGTGTGTGTGTGTGTGTGTGTGTGTTTTCTCTTACTGTCAGTTGTCACTTTTCATCACAGAGGATGCCTCCCTGCAAACTTGATGATTTTATTTGACTGTTGGTGGGGTAATCAGATAATGCTCAAATATCCTGCCAGCTCTGTTTCCTAGAGATGTTTCCTTAAACTATTTGCTCTCAAATGTGCTAGATCTGGAACTTTTACCTGCCAAAGGGCTGAATTCACACTCTTTCACATTTCGTATCTCTCAAAAATGATCTTATTACCAATCAGCATGTGGTTACTTTGTTCAACTGGACATAAACATCATGAAGTGACAAGCAGTACCATCTGAACAAGGCTTGTGCTCCAGCACAAGGGAGACAGTGCATGGAGTAGGGTTCCTGACAGCTCAAAATAAAACACTGTAAATCAAGAGGCTTATGAAACTAAAAATAGTTTCTCACAGTTTGGATACCAAAAATCCACCATAAGGATGCCAGCATGGTTGGGTTATGGTGAGGAGTCTCTTCTTGGCTTGCAGATGCCATCTTGAAATCCTCTCATGGTTCAGGGTTTGAAGGGAGGATGAGAAAGTGAGAGAATAAGAGGAAGAAAGAGGAGAGAGAGAGAGCACACACACAAGCAAGTAAACTCTCTGTCTCTTATAGGGACACTAAATTATCACAAGGGCTCTCACCCTCATGACTTCATCTAAATCTAAATACCTCCCAAAATATCCATCTGCAAATGGGATAGGAGCTTCAAGATATGGATGTGTGTGTGTGCGCGCCCAAGCATGTGCGTGTGCAATTTAGTCCATCGCAGGGTGACTTTTGTTTTTGTCATCAGTGTCTCTGCTACTATTTCCTATAGTCTGGCGTCTATTGAAATCCTCTCCCTTAGGTGGTCAGATATAGAATTATTCTCACTGTGTTCCTGGGTCCCAAAGAAATCAGGGGATGTGACCAAATACTTGATTTAAGTTGCTCTGAATGTCATAGTTACCCTTTACAGCAGCCAATATCTAAGATGGTTCCCATAGATTCCCTGGCTCCTGGTATTTATACCCTAGGTAGTCTCTTCCAACATTGTATTAGTATTGATTGGTCTGTGAGGCCAAGAGAATATGGTAGACATGATGGTATCTTACTTCTGAGCTAAGGTGTTAAAAGATTGTGGGTGGCTTCCTTCTTGGGCAGTTTCTCTCTCTCTCTCTCTCTCTCTCTCTCTCTCTCTCTCTCTCTCTTTCTTTCTCCATTTCAACACCCCCATCACTTGTTTTGAAGGAAGGCAGCTGTCATATCATGAAAGCACTTGGTAAAGAATTGAATTCTTTGGCCAACAGCCAGTGAGGAACTGAGGCAATCAACCCAAGGAGCATGCTTGGAAGCAATTGTCCCCAGTCATTAGATGAGACTGCAGACATCCAACAGCTGAACTACAGACTCATCAAGTCACACCACTCAGCTAAGTTTCCCTAGAATCCTGACCCAGAAAAACTGAGAAAAAATGTGATTTTTCAAAAAGAACTATATGTTTGCAGGGCTGGTGGTGGTAATTTGTCAAGCATTAGATAACTCATCCATATTGAGAAGTGTTCAGGATAAGGTTTATTCTTTTGACTTACTGCAGACATTAATGACCCCTGGCAGTTGCTCCTTGAGCTCATCTATCAAAATTAACCTCTTAATATAAATGCATGTTTTAACAAGAATGTTCTTTTATTTTTGTTTCTATTCTTGGACCTTTTCCAAATACTTGAATTTGCTATATTTACGGTCTCTGACTTTCAGAGATTGATTCTATCTTTTCACATCCCCATAACACCTAGCACATTTTGTGCTATGTCATTAGTGAGTAAGCACTTAACAATTCTTAGTTAGTTTTGCTCTCGAATGTGTGCAGTGGGAAGGGTCCTATGCATGTCATTTGTTTACTGTTTGAAGACATGTATTGTATTTTATGATACTTAATTTTTTTTATCTCACAAAATTGAAATTTTCTATCTGTAAATTTAAAATAGTTTCAAACAAGTGAATGTATTGAGGATCAAATCCTACTGATTATACGAAGTCCATGATCTCCCAGCTTCTAGGTGTTATTTTAATTGTTATTATTTTCAGTTTGAAGCGAAGTGGGAGAGTATAGCATGACTGTGGTTTACAGATAGCAATTTTTCCCCTGGAAACATTAAATGATGTTCTTGTACCTATTTGTGCTGATTGGTGTATATCTTTGTAAAATGTCAAATAAAGGATTTCTTGGAGGTTAAGTCTTCATTCCCTGGAATCACAAAACTGAGTGTTTCTGAAGCAAATGCAGCGGTGCCGTTCCTCTCATTTAATTTAATAAGTATATTTTAAATAAATAAAAAGTTCAAAGTAATTATGGTGAACTGTTTGCAGTGAAGGACATAAAAAACATGCAAGACAAGTTCTTCCCTTAAGATGCATATCATCTAACACAGAAAAAATATCATATATACATGCAGAATCTAAATGGCATATGCACAATGTGAGATTCATGTAGCTTCAAGAGTCGGGGTGGCTTTTTGGAAGAGACTAACTCCAGATAGTCCTTGAAGGATTGGGGGGTTTAAATGGGTGAAGAAAGGAAAAGGAACTTCAGTTGAGAGCAAATGGTGCCACATCCTGTTATATTTTCAACGATGTACATTTAAAAATATAAAACTATGTAGGACCATTATGTCATGTTTTATGTGCTGGCAGCTTCCCTGTACATTGAGTGCTTACCACAGTCCTTTGAGGTGCATGGACTAAGTATGATTATTAGCACTTAACCAAACAAGACATTTTAGGTCCTAAATCCATTTGAAAACTTTGTAAGTTAGCTAATGCAAGACAAGAGTTGGCAAACTGTAGCCAGCTGCCTGTTTTTTTTTTTTAATCTTTAAATGATAATATTTTAAATGGTTATATATATCAAGGATACACAATATCTTTAGTTTATCCTTTGGCCCTATGATTAATACAAATTAAATCCCGAAAAGCTTCAAATATTAACTACCTGGCCCTGTAAGAAAATAGTATGTCAGTCTCTAATTTATGACCTTCATAATATGTCAAATAAAACATTTAAAATTAATTGTAATTAAATTCAGATATGACACTATTACAATACACTTAAATTGGACCATTGTGTAAATATAGTTTTGTATTTGTCTCTTTTCCACCTAAACCTGTTCTCCTTGTCATCATTTAAAAAATACTTTCATGTGTGTATAACATGCTATTACATAAACATGAAATAACTTATTTATATTTTCTTTTATCGTTGAACATATAGATTGCTTCTATTTTGGGTAATTAGAAATAACATGAAAAATAAATATTATTGTACACAAATGTTTGCATCTTTATTATTTCATTGATATAAAGCCCTGGAAAGAGAAACTACCAGTTCAAAAATTATGAAATAAACATTTTTAGAGATTATAATAAATGTGCTAAATTCCTTTCAAAAAAGGATATACTTGTTTATTTTTACAACAGTAGTGTATAAAAGTACCTATCTTGTCACAGCACTGGACACTCCTGGGGTCTTTTAAATACACAACAAATTTCATAGGGTGTTATTATTATTATTTCTGATGATTTTTACATTTTTATATCATTAATGACATTTTACATTTTTAAAATTTCTTTTGCATTTTATACGTGTATGTGATTTTCTGTCCCCTTTTCTATTGAAATGCAATCTTATAAATATTCTTTATAACGTGATTTATAAATATTCTTTATATTATGGCATTGGTGTTTGGTTTTTGAACTATTTTGTAAATATTTACCCAAGTATATCATTTTTTGAAAAGATTTTCAGTTAATTTTTTATATAAAATGAGTAACATTTTAAGGTAGTTGAGTATATACAAAATATGTGCTTTAAAATGTTTTAAACTCCATATTCTTAAGCCAATCTCATTGTATTCTAAATATACTCTGTCTTTTTCATATATACAGCCACTGATAGAGTAAAGTCAGAGTCCAATAAACTTTTATATGAGAAAAGCAGTCCAAACAAATAGAAAGGGAGACACAATAAATTTGCTTCATTGTAGACCTGAAGCCCAGTTTCATTTAGGCCTAAATTGTTATTTATGTTTAAACTCTGTTACAGATGGAAGTTGCCTTTCTGGTTTTGTCTCTTTCTGATTTTCATTATGTTTTTCATCTGTGAATATCTGTACAAACATTGTAGGAAGCTTTGATCAGCTGGCTACACATATTTGAATCTCACTTCTAAATCTTACTGACCTATAATGAAGAAAAGAGAATATAGAGTGCTCTGGGGCAATTGATAAGTCCATTACATTTTCACTACAGATTTTTGTCAACTGAGACAAAAGCAGGTCCCTTGGGTGATATGGAATTAATGAAAGTGGTGTTATTCAGCTGGCACCATAGTTTTATCTGGGATCTTCATGGTGGTGGGCTTCCATGAGTGATAGGTAGGTCAGATCCATTCTCTAATTAGGAAATTATGTTCATTTTATAAGGTAACCATGTCTCTAATTACTCTGATACTCAATAGAGGCTCCAGAGAGGAAATTTCCTAAGGATTGAGCATTGCCAATAGGCAGAATAAAGGTATTTTTTCCTATTCTGGTTTGATTCCAAAGGCCACGATCACAGTAATTAAAGAACACAGAGAGAGAATGACTCAAGTCCTAGGAGTTTATTTTGCCACATTTTTCAATATCTTTCTGATATCAAGAGTCCAGGCTGTTTCCTGGTAACTATGGCAACATCCCATTTTTGTTGGTCTTCCTTGTACTCTCTTACAGGATTATCTTGTTCATGCCTCCTCAGTGTCTTCCATTTATATTTTATTTCCAGGTCTTAAATAAAACATTGAGTTGACTCAGATGTGAATTCAAAAGTAGTTACACTGTCCTGTTTATTGCCCCCAAGCCACTACATCTATAGTTTAATTTATAGAGGGGTGATCAAGTAGGTAAATACATGACAGGCTCTGGAGACTCCTTTGTCTCATTGTTTAACTACACCTCTTGTAGACATGGTGCCTCCTGAGCAGAACTGAGCTATTTTAGCAGGATCTACTCTATTATGAGAGAAAAGACTGTTCTATTCTAAAAGCAATGGGACCTTCCAGTGGTGGATAATAATTTGAGAGAAACATATTACAGAAATATAAAACCTGCCTTTATGTGATTTTCCTCAGGTGCATGAATGTGCTTTCTTAGAAGAAAATGTGAAGCATCATTTTTGTGCCTGTGGAAACATAGAAACTTGTGTCTGTATCCTGTCATGCACTCATAGCATTTTTGTTATTGGTTAGATTTGGAGCAGAGATGAGCAGGAACAATTAGACCAAAACAGAATCATGTCTGCTCACTTACTAGCTCTTATCATTTGGATCTAGAATGTCCCCTAAAACTCATGTGTTGAAGTCATTGTCCCCAATGCAGAGAGGTCTGGCTTTTTAGGCAATGATTGAATTCATCAATTTGATGGATTAATAGTTTTAATGGACTACTGGGCAGGGTGGGGTGGGGTGTAAAACTGTGGGAAGATGGGGCATACCTGGAAAAAGTAGGTTTTACTAAGGGTGTGCCCTGGGGACTGTATCTTTCTCTGCCTCTCCTCCACCCTCTCTCTCTCATTCCTGATTGCCAGGAGCCGAGCAGCTTTCCTCTGCTACATCCTTCTATGTTGAACATGGTGTTCTGCTTCACCTCAGCCCCATTCCAATAGAATCAGCTGACCATGGGCCAATCCTCTGAAATCATGAGCCAAAAAAGTAAAAATTTACTTCAAGTTGTTCTTGTCAGAAATGTTGGTCACAGCAGCAAGAAGTCAGCTAACACACTGTCAGACTATAAAGAATGAGACGCAGATACCTTTTTCTGTGCAAAGCAATGAAGTTCTAACTAAAATGTCTAGTAAAAGACTCAATAGTCTGAACCATTGATCTGGGGTATGAATTTTAGAGCCTTATTCCATGGTCCAAATAGCAGCTCTTTTATTAGCTATGTAGCATTAGGTAAGTCAACTTAAGCTCTTTGTGGCTCATTTTCCTTATCAGTCACATGAGAATGATGCTAAATCATGACTATTGAATGGATTTAGAGGGCTAATGTAGGAAAAAATTTAGGGGCCTGGCACCTAGAAAGCACTTGGTGTTAAGCTTCATTGTTTGTTCAAATTCTATTGAATATATATTTATTTATTTTGGTAAGATTTTATTAGAGGGAAAAGACCGAAGTCTTTAAGAGCATAGAACAAAAGTACTAAATGAAATCAAGGAACATATCCTAGAGACATTTATAGTTGAAAAAATAAATGCTCATATTCTTTATGTCAGACATAGGCATTTCAAGTTGTTTGTTTGTTTTTAATGGGAGCAATTGAATCAGAGCTCCTTTTCAGAAGATAACTCAGAGGCAATGTGAAAGGTGCCTTCAATTTGTTTAATCATACATGGATTGTTATTTCAGGACTCCAACGGACAGAAACATTTCCGGATATTATATGGTTTTGTCATTCGATGAATATTTTTCCCTCTTAAAAACACAGTAGTCAGACATGCATTCACTTGGACATTAATTCTTGTGTTGGCATGGTAATGCCAACCAGCTCCCTGGGTGTCCACACTCACCAGAAATTCAGAGAAGCCCTAGGGCAGAAAGAAAAAGATGTGCAGCTTAAGCTCTGGCAGCATAAAGATGGTAGCCTGCTCAGAGCTGTTCTCTAAGACTGTGGCTGGAATCAGAGGTAACCTGATTTTATGCAGGTACACAGAAGTGCAGAATCTACTGAGGATATCCTGTCTCTATATGTATGACAATTGGTTGCCGCTCAACCTTGCAGTTAGCTCTAAAATGCAGGGCACTGTGGGGAAAGCCCCGTGTCTCACTGGTGCTGGCCCTGCTGCCTTCAGCTTGTCCTACTGAATATTTTTTTTTTATCCCAAAGAATATATATCACTCATTGCAAATAAACTTAACATTGCTAACTTAAGAATCTCTGCTCTTAACAACATATTTTTAAAAGTAAAAAACAACAACTGAGTGTTGCTGAATTTGGGTAAGCCCATTATAAAGACTTTTTAATTTTCATAATTAAAATAGGGAAGACATTTTCTACATGGCACCAGTCTAATTACTGTAACCCAACAAAATATCAAAATTTATTATTTATGGAAAGCTAGATTTATAGCAGTTATGTAAATTCCACATTATTAACATGAAATTAGACAAAAAGTCCACATTAAGGATGGTGAAAGAAATAAATTTTTATTTTAGAATGTTTCTTTACATTAAAAGGCATAGGCTTCTGACTAGATGCATGTGCTCGCTCTCACACTACAGAAACCTGGAGAATCCTTTAGGGAAAGTGCAGCAGCAGTTTCCTATGCCCTTGTTAACATGAAGAAACACCCTTCACAGTGTGCTATATAAAATGTTCAAAATCTCTAACCCAAGTAATCTTTGATAATGAGTGCAGGCCACACACACTATCTGGTTCTGTCATCTGGAAAGCAGAGATCACAATGGCGAGCATTTAAATTTGAAAGTTCTTTCACCTTTAATGTTGGCATAGTGTATCTGCCTGGGATTTTTCTATTTCTCTTTGTGCTATTCTGAGAGGGATGACTGTTCCCCTTCTGTAACAGGTCTGAAGAGATGGAAATATGTTTGATACAAATCCAGTTGCCTAATTTCCATCACTTTTTTGCTATGCTCCATTCTTACCAGTCTTCCTACAGTCCCATAATTTTTAAAATTGAAAGCTGGTAACTAGCCTAACAGAAGAGTCTTAAATGGAAAGAAATACTAATGCTTTTGGAGAAGATAAATATGATATTGAATATGAATTTTGTTGTCAAATTTATTAAATTATTTTAGGAGATCCTAATAGTGGCCAATTAAAGGAGATTTTTACCCTTTCTGCCTATAGATTAATTTTTAACAAATTGTTTCTTAGAAGTATAATTTTTTTTTGGTTGGTGGGATCTTTGAAGATAATTCTCTGGCCATCAACATATTTTAAATTATCATGTCACAGGTGAATTTAATATGCAAGCAGGCTGTGTTAAAAGCTAAACTGAAGCCAGGCTGGGTGGTGTACACCAGTGGCATATAACTGTAATCTGAGCAACTTGGGAGATTGAGGCAGGAGGAAGGTCAAAGCCAGCCTCAGCAACTTAGCAAGGCCCCAAGTGACTTAGTGAGACACTGTCTCAAAATAAAACATAAAAAGGGTTGGGAATATGGCTCAGTCATTGAGCACCCCTGGTTCACACCCTGGTACCAAAAAAAAAAAGTAAACTGAAGCACAAAAGCATAAATTTTTAAAGATTTTTTAATGAATAAGCAACAATTCATGAATTGGGCAGCTCCAAACCAGATGTGGTTCAAAGGTTCCATGGATAGAATGCTAGGGGAAGGCTTTTATAGGGTAAAATTGAATTAAATGTTTGGTTACAGTTATATAGTTGATTTATATGTTAGTTAAGTTTCTGTCACTGTGACCAAACAAATATGTGACAGAAACAACCTAGAGGAGGAAAGGTTTATTTTGGCTCATGGTTTCAGAGGTCTCAGTCCATGGTTGGCTGGCATCATTGCTCTGAAACTGAGGTGAGGGAAACATCATGGCAGAGAGGCACAGCAGAGGAAAGCTGCTCAGCTCATGGCACCTGGGAAACAGAGAGAAAGGAGCTGGGGAGCAGATAAACCTTCCCCAGTGACACCCCAATGACCTATTTATTCCAACTAGTTTATGCCTCAGTAGTTCATTTAGCTATTAAGGGATCAATCCACTGATGAGGTCAGTGTCCTCAAGATCCAAACTCTTCCCAAAGCCCCATCTTTGAACACACAAGACTTTGGGAGACAATCTAGGTCAAAATCATTGTACCTTATTTGGTTTGTCCTGTTGGAAAATCCCTAGTTATACAGCCTATCAAGTAGTAGGTAGCTTCTGATGATTATCCTAAGTTTCATTTTTCTTTAATATGGGCATTTACAAAGAAATAACTCAAGCTAAGTTTTGTTTATGTTCGCAATTAAGGAAAGTTAAGGTCACTTATGAGGCTTAACTAGCTTTGTCTGCCCAGGAACTCTTTAGCCTGGTCTCTTCTTAAATTTACTTTAACAACTAAAATCTATTGTTTGAGGTCAGTGTTTCTCAAATTTTACCTGTGTCAGAATCAAAAGGAGAACTTGCCAGAACTCAAATGGGTCAGTCCTAACCTCAGAGTTCTGGATTTGGTGGGTCAAGGGTAATGTGAAAATTTGTAATAATCTCAGACATGATGCTGATGCTGTTGCATGCTCCATTTGCATTCCCAGGTTGGCTGATGGAGGAGGTGAGGAGGGGTGTGGCTAATGGATTTACCAAGAGCAAGGTGAATTTGAGTGTTAAAATCTTGAAAATTATTGTCAAAATATATGTTTAATAGCTTATTCTGACAAACTTTTTGTCTTCTTTCTCCTGTCCAAAGTTTGTTCAGTTGCTAATTATTGTCATATTACTTTGGAATGTTTGAAACTAAATTTCTACAAGAACGTCACCTTGGATGTGGTTGAAACACTTTGCAAAACTTGTACACAGTAAGAGATTATCCTACCCATGTTTTTTTTTTTTTTTTTTCAGTCTTGAATGCCAATATAAAGTGAAGAGGAGGTTTGACATTAGCTGTGCTTTAGTTTGTGTTCCTTCATAAGTCCTCATGGTTATCAACAGAGAATTATAGCAATCATTAAACATCATACAGAAAGTAGCTTCTGGTAACTTCATTTAAGGATAAAACAGGTTTCCATGACGTTTTCCATATCAGAAAATACATTAGTTTCTCTGTACTTTGGAATTTATACAAAAATTTAGAAAATAGTTGAAGAAACTTAAAATGAAAGACCTTGCAGTCAGGGTGAACTCTGTCTTTGAAATACATTTGTCAGAATAATGCCAGAAGCTAGGGAAAGAAAAACATGTCAGGGATTATAAGAGTTGATGTTATGACTTCAGGTGTTGTGTTCCATATTTCAAGAATTATTTGATTAATCCTAATCTGATCTTTGACATCTGAAATTTTTGAATGAAATCTGAGTTTTTTTGTATTATCACAGCTTGAATGATTTTAGGTTTCAAAACAAACAAAATAATGAAACAGTTGAGGAAGTTTGGTTTTCCAACTGTAAATATCTTTTTAAAAATTAAGTAATAATTTTCTTATTGCTGTAAAATATGAGTTTAGAGCTTGGATACACAATGAAATATATATAGTATTAGAAAGCATTTCTAAAGGCGTGGCATTCTCAACAAATATGTTGGCGGGTAGAGGATTCTGTCTTCTTCCACAATTGCATTTTATGGTGCAAATGAAACCCTTGTTATTGATTTTAAGCTCTCCATGTTATCCTTTTATTTTCTAGGAAACTAGACACTTGAAAGTTAAGGAATACATGTTACATCATTAGGAATCTGATTCTGTACATCCACTTAATATATTAGTGAAACATTCACATCCTAGTTCATTGCTAACCTGAGATTTCAGGATATTGGTGAGGGAGAGACTCATTTGAATATCTCCTCCTTTGAATAATGAACTATATAATGGTTTCCAGGGGAATAGAAATATCTTTTGGAATTTATGACTCTCCATTTCACTGATCTATTTTGTCTCATTTTGTACTTCTGGGGAAAGGAGCTTTAATCATTTTTAGTCTAAAAATAGATTAATATTTTAGCATCTCCTCCTATTATAGAATTGGGGACTATTTTCAGTTCTATGTAGACTAGAATATCTCTCATTATTTTGGATAAATATGTGTGCCTCTGATCTAATAATGTATATACTGCATTCCCTGGACCTAAAAGTAGTATTTGTGGGTTTGAGATCAAATTCAAACTCTTCTCTCAAAAGAAGCATATTGTGGTCATAGAACATGATTTGTCTGTTGTTAGAATATAAATATGGAAAAATACTTAATATTTGCCTACCTGCTGTAAAATAATTAGTAAATTAATAACAATAAAGTGTTGGTGTGATTATCTAATAGTACAACATTAAAACAAAAATAACTGCCCAAGAGTTATTTGTAAATATTTATAATTTATAATTCCTTCCTGCCTTCAAGAAAGCTTTGAGGTTTCCTTCTAGTTTAAAAAAACACAAGTGCATGCAGGTGCACGCGCCATGTGCACACACACACACACACACACAGAGCTGAACAATTCTAAATTATACTAAAAAATGTTTGACAAGAAACTACATAGAGAAAAAGTGGAAATGGAGGTGAGGTCAAGGTGAGAGCTGCAGTTTAACACTAAGTTTGTACAGAGTATATTCAGACTGTCAGAATTTGCTGGCAGGTAATGCAGAATGGGAAACATACTGGTCTTTTTTGCCTTCTGAGAAGAGGCCCAGCAATTATTCACAAAAGGCAAAATTAATGCAATTTAAGAAGAATTTATCACTGGATCTTCTATAATACTGAGAAACCAAAAAAACCTACTCAGATAAAATTGCACAAGATTCTACAGGTAACTGGTCAGTAAGTTTTTTTTTTTATTATTTCTAAAATGTTAAGTGAGTTGCCGTTAGAATTTCCAGTCTTCCTTCATCTTCCCATTTCCTACCATTTGTGATTTCACTTCTTTATTTGCAAGTTGAATTATTACGTTTTTATTAGATTTGAAAGAGTTTTAGAGGTGTCTAAAAGTTGAGGACTGGCTTGAAAATAAGTAGATTACTTACCATTGCACAAATTAACTTGTGCTATGAGAAAAACTGAAACTTCCCCTTCCTTTACTTTTCCTACAAAGTTGGGTTGGCAAACTTTTGGTGAAAGGCTCAAGAGTAAACAAGTCAGGCTTTCTAGCTCATATGTGTCTGTCACAGCTACTTAGTTGTGCTCTTGCAGTGGGAAAGCAAATGGGCCATGACTGTGTTCCAAAAAACTTAGTTATGGACACTGAAATTTCATAAAATTTTCACATGTTCTAAAATATTTTTCTTTTGATTTATTTCAACCACTTCTAAAAATAATTTTTGTTTTCTTGCGTTTATGGACCCTATATAAACTGGAGTGATTGAATTCCCTTACTAAACACACACTTACATGTGTTAAATTTTAAAAATACATTTGTTATTCTCATATTTGATGCTGTTTTTCTTCTCTGAGAAATATAAAGTATTAGTCAAGGTCATTTGAGAAATGTTTTATGCATTTATTATGCTTAGAATCTAGGCTAAATTGTAGCCACTCTATGTAATCTGTGAATCTCCTCCTCCTTTGCCTCTTCTTTATCTTCCTCTGCCTTCTTCTTTAGACTGAAGATTCTCCATCTCTATGGCTGCCCCAGAAATACTTATCTGAGTAATATAAAAGAAACTTACAAAAGAGTCAAAGTATTTCTGCCCTTACCTGCTGTTAGTCTCAGAAAATAGAATTTCTACCAACAATGACCTTAAAAATATAGTTAAATATGTCCAGAATTTTTTCCCAATTAAAGTGAAATATAAGTTATTTTTCAGTTTAGTTGGAAATAGATAATGAAATTTTTATATGAAATTTCAGCATCATATAAAAATAATGCTTTTGGGGGAGGGTAGGGGTGGGAGAAATCAGGGATTGAACTCAGGGGTGTTTAACCACTGAGACATATACCCATACATGTTATATTTAGAGACAGGAACTTGCTAAGTTGTTTAGGGCATCGCTAAATTGATGAGGCTGGCTTTGAACTCAGGATCCTCCTGCCTTTGTCCACCTAGCTACTGGGATAACAGGCATGTGCCATCATACTCAGCAAAAAAAAATAATGCATTTTTGGATGTCAAACACTCTTCCTTTCCTCCAGATAATGATAAAGTAAAAAGTACAAATTTTTAATATTTTATTTTTTGCATTATTTGTTTATAATGTATTTAAACTCTTACCTAAGATTACTAATTGGCATGTTACAATCTACTGTTCTTTAGTCAGTCAGCATATCAGGACAAATAGTAAGTCAGATAACTCTAGAAGGAATATTTATTAGTTTATACCCCATAGATATTCAGTTACATTCCCAGTGGTTTTAAATGTGTTGTAGCAATGTCAAATGGGTTGCTGACTTCTGCACAACCTGTGCCAGGGCAGTGCAGTGGCTTCCAGATACCCTATGTAATGGTATTGAGTCCTTACTCAAACTTCAGACAACATTACATCCTTAGACTTCAATCTCTTTAGAGACTCTTCATGCTAAAGAAGTTGTACACTGCTTTAGCACTGCCCTAGTTAAGTGACCATGACACTGAGATGAAGAGTCATAAGAATGCAGAAGGTAGGAGAAGGTAGAACTGGGTAGGAACAGGGGAAAAGCCACCGATGCCAAGGCCGTGTTCCAGAGGCTGGACACCAATAGCCACAGTGCAACATTGACAACAAGCACTGTCATTCTGGGGGATGATTTTGGTGTCAGTTCCACTGCTGAAGATTGTGTAGGGCAACCTAAGAGTTGTTCTATGTAGTGGGCAAAGGAGCTGGGGTATTTATTTGTTTAAAGCCTACTTTAGAGAATTGTTGGGCACCTTTAGCTCCCTGGACACACAGGCAAGGCAAATAGTAGCAGCCTGAGGGTGTTCTTCCAACCAGTGATGAAGAAGCTGATTATTGGCTCACAGTGCACTAGAACCTGAGGAGGCAGGGTAGAGCAAACAGCACCTGGGGCATTCACAATGAAGGGAAACATGCAGCAAATTTGAATCAGTGATAAGGTTTGAATTCTAGTTGTGTGATCTTACTCCTCTTGCTCAATCTGAGGCACGATTTTCTTGTTTTTAAAATTGGGAAACCTACCTCATGAAGGATTCTTAAAGAATGAGAAAAACTTGGTAGAAAAGTAGGAAATGGATCCTGGGCAGAGGAAACAACATGCATGAAGCATTAAGTGTTAAAAAGAATGCTTAATGTTTGTGAAACAGTGTGCCTGGAGGGCAGGGCACATGTGCAAGAGGTATGGGTGTGGAAATGGGGCCTGTGGGAACATTTAGGAAGGAATCCTAATCTGTTCCTTGGACAGCCTAAATTGATACTAAATCGAGTATTAAAACAGGAAAAAGAAATCTGATCAATATGGTGGACTGATATGAGAAATACTTCATTCTATTCAAACATATAGACATGCAGAAAAAAAATTGTTGGTAATGTGAAGACAAATTCAAAGAGAGAAAAATAAGATCTGTTTGAGATGTCTTCAAATTCTTTACTACTCTTCCCACTGCAGGGAGATTAATTTCCTTCCCCTAGAATCTGGGCTGGTCTCAGTGATCTAATAGACCAATATAAGGTGCCTGAACTCTGAAGGCTAGATCATAAGAAGTCTTGCATATTTGGGCCCAGACTCTTTGAAAACTCACTCTTAGAGCCGATAGAAAATTGGTGGACAGACTATTAAAGAAGCTCTGAGATCACATGGAGAACAAGAATTGGATTAAAATGTGAAAATTCATCAATATCATTCACCACATTAACTGAACAAAGGTGCAAAAACAACTTGATCATCTAAGTAGATGCTGGAACCATCTAACAAAATGCAAAATCCATTCATGATAGATATTCCCAGCAACTAGGAGTAGAGGGAAACTTTCTGAACCAAATAAAGGGCATCTACAATAAATGTAGAAACATCAAAATTAATGTTGAAAGATTGAATGCCTTCCTTCTGTGATGAGGGAAAAAGCAAGTCTATCTGTTACTACTACTGTAGGTTAAGGGGGTTGGTTCATTATTATTATGGTAAGTTGGGTCAATGTATAATGTAGTATCCAGGGATCATTTCTTATGACTCACCATCCTAGTCATTGTCTAACACGAAGTTTCCTACAATACAGTCCTCAAGAGCACTTTGTGGAAAGCTTATAGAAATTGTAAACAAATCAAACACTAACTGTTCCCATATTTTGAAGCAATTAGGAAATATTAGATTAAGTAGTGTTCATTACCTCATCCAAAAAGGAATTTGAAAAGGATTCTTTTCCAAATTTATTTGTATTTTATGAATATACTTGATCATGAAGGTCTCTTTCCAAGAATATCTTTTCACTACTTTGAGAAACACACTCTAACAAGATTATCTCTGATTTTTAAGATCCTTGGGCAGTAAAAGATCAAGCTGATCTCTCTGAAAGTCATGATAACAACCATGGGCAAGCTCTCCTTTCCTACCAATTCACTGACTTTCAAAGGCTCCTCTGTTCTTGGCTAGCTGTTTCTAGATGTCAAAATAGAAAAGAAGGGGATCCAATTTCCTATGTTACTTGAAAAAATTAGAGACTGATTATATAACATTGACTTTCCCCTGAGAGTATTGCTGAGGATATTCAAAAGCATTCCTGAAGCCCGTTACTTAAGCTGATATAATGAAATACACTGCTAAGCAGTGTATTTGTAAGTAACACATCACAATCAAATGGAGGGAATCCTGGTAGGAAAAACAAGATCCAATTCTACTGAAGCTGGGAAATCTCTTGGTTAGGAAGAAGAGGGAAAAATCTGAAGAATTTGCTTGATATTTACATTTTGTCCTGATAATAAGGAACTATTAAATTAATCAGGTAAATGTGGCTAAAGGGATATATGCTTGGATGTCTACAGAAGAACTAGATTGAGAGGGCTTTGAATATGAAGAGTTACCCTTGTTTCTCTTTTTACTGTAGTGTCATTTGAAGTTTATAAGCTAGGGTGCAGTCTTTCTCAAGCTCCACACTACTGACAATTTTGGCCAGATAATTCTTTGTAATGTAGTGAAAGAGAGTGTTTTAGTCAGATTTCTCACTGCTGTGACTAAAGGACCTCAACAGAACTGTAGGGGAGGAAAAGTTTATTTAAAGGCTCATGTTTCAGAGATCTCAGCCCATAAGTGACTGGCTCCATTCCTTGGGACTCAAGGTCAGGAAGGACATAATGGAGAAAGAGTGTGGCCAAAGGAAGCAGCTCATATGATGATCAGGCAGAAAAGAGAGAGGTTTCCACTTGCTAGATACAAATATATACCCCAAAGCCACACCCCCAATGACCACTTCCTTTACCACACCCACCTGCTTCCAGCCACCACTTAATCCCATCAGAGATTAATTCACTGATTAGGTAAAGGCTATATAACCCAATAATTTCTCCTCCAAACATTTCATTGCCTCATACATGAGCTTTGGGGGATACCTCATATCCAAACCATACAGAGAAGGAAGTAGCTGGTCCATGCATCATGGAGTATTAAGCAGCGTCCCTAGCATCTCCCTACTAGATACTAGTAACATTCCAACATTCCTTTCTTCTTAACCAAAAATGCCTCCAGACATTCCCAAATGTGCCATAGGGAATAAAACTGCCACCTGATAGGGAATCACTGGGCTAAAAGAATAATTGGTGTTTAAGGACTGTCCAGCTGTGGTGCTACAGAATGAATAAGAGGACAGCAGGACAGACCCTGGGGGAATAGGGATTGTTGTAGCACCCATGTGTGATCTGCTCTTACAGTAAGGGTGTCTCCCTGGATCCATGGCTTGTGTAGTTCCTTGACACACTGAGTTAGGGTTTGGCCACATGGCTTGTATAGGTCAATAAAATGTTAATAATATGACACAAGCTGAGGTTTCAAAAGCACTTGTGCATTAGGACCTTACTCTTTTGAAATATTGCCACTGTGTGGCGAAGCCCATGCTCTCTTCTGAAAGACATATGACTCAGTCAACAGCCAGCATCACCTTCTGGACATGTGAACAAGGCCCTCTAAGACCAATAGCCCCAGTTGGCTCATAGGAACAGTCACCACCTGAGTGATCCCAGGTAAGCTAGCAGAAAACCATATAGCTGAACCCCATTCAAAGGGATGACAATGGAATTATGAATGAATAAATGGATGCTGTTTTAAATCACTATGTAGGGCTGGGGATACAGCTCAGTTGGTAGAGTGCTTGCCTTGTATGCACAAGGCCCTGGGTTCAATTCCCAGCACCACACACAAACACATGAAAAAATCACTATGTGTTGGTTGTGTTGTTATGTAATGATAAATAATTAATTTAGTTAGTCTGAGACATATTAATATCAGTGGAAATAAAACATGTGCATATGATATTTGAATAATATGTGTTTCTTGATGACTTTGTGATGAAGGGCTCAAGGAAAAGGAAAAGCAGGTCAAAGAACAGAAGAATTGCTGGGCATGGTGGACACCCACCTATAATCCCAGTGGCTGGGGAGGATGAGGCAGGAGGATTGCAAGTTCAAAGCCAGCCTCAGCAAAAGCAGGCATTAAGTAATTCAGTGATACCTTATCTCTAAATAAAATATGAAATAGGGCTGGGGATGTGGCTCAGTGGTGGCGTGCCCCTGAGTTCAATCCCTGTTACCAAAAACAAAAAAACAAAAAACCCAAAAACAAACAAAACAAACAAACAACACAGAAGAATTCATAAATAAGGAGCACAAAGTTTACAGTAAAAATTCAGAAATGAAGTTGTGTGAGGAGTCTGCTTAAGTAGTTAAAAATTACTAACTCCTCTGTTTTGAAAGAACAGTCATTAATGTCTAAACAGTATGATAATATTTCAAAGATTCAGTTTAATAAGTGTATCTGTAAAGTTTTAAAGCATTACCAAGCTAGTAACCTTTTTACTTTGTATGGAAAAATCAATCTTTAGAATAAACAGAAAAGCAAATAGACTCAAAATCTGTTAACTATATGGCACTAATGATAAAACTCATTTCAATGTGTTAGCTGTCTAACTATACAGCACTACCTTCATTTAGCAATTAGTGTTAAGATTAGGGCTTCTAATGGAATTACTCTCATAATTGATTAGTTAAATTTACAGATGAAGTTATATTTACAGCATGATAGATGCTGTGAATGTGGACATTAGGAAACTGTACAATTCAAGAAACAGTTTCTCAGGTGTTTAGCACTGAGCTTTGTGTTTAAGAACGTTTGCCTAGAAGGAACACCTCAGTCAAATGCCCTACTTTTTTCAGCCATGCTGAAAGACAACTCACTTGGATCCTGTCTCAAAAATAAAGAAAGAAAAAAGGGCTAGGGACATGTCTCAGTGATTACATGCTCCTGGGTTCAATCATTGGTACCAAAAAACAAAACAAAACAAAAAAATCGATTCCTAGAAAATGCTAATCATTTACTGCCCCACATTCTCATGTAGTAGTTTTGAAGAGGAACAGCTAAATGACTCTAATTTCCATTGAAATACGTAGAGTATACAGTACAAGCACCACTATGGAAAATATTTAATAGACTATATTGTTTTGGAGCTGCAATATGTCATCTGGTGTCTCATTTTTGCTCTCATCTCTCTCAAACTCATACACTCAACTTTTCTTTTTTTGTTGGTTGCTCAAAACATTAAAATGATCTTGACATATCATATTTCATACATTTGGTTCAAGTGAGTTATGAATTCTTAATTTTACCACGTGTACAGATTGCAGGATCACATTGGTTATACATCCACGTTTATACATACTGCCATACTAGTGTCTGTTGTATTCTGCTGCCTTTCCTATCCCCCCTTCTGTCTCCTCCCCTCCCATCTTCTCTCTCTACCCCATTTTCTTTGTCTTAGTATCATCTTGTAATACATTTACTATTTCCTATTCAAGATAATTACCAACCTCTTTAAAAAAAACTAGTAATAATCATTAGGCACAATTATATAATTCAGGTCTGATGATAAGACAAAAATAAATATACTCCTGTTGGGCCATGAATAGGAATATTAGAAATGTGGTTTATAGACACTGTATTTTTATTTAACTCAGTTTACCAAATTTAATTATTTTACATAGTCAATAAGAAAGATAAAATGCAAAATTCTAATTTTGGTTATTGTAAATATTTTTAGGAATATTTAAGTTCATATTAGACTTTATATTAGTAAGTTCTTATCTATGAAAAATTTAAAAAATTATGTGTACCAATAAGAATTTATTCTTACTACATGACAAAATTGAATTATTACATTCACACATATATTTATGATATTGGAAAAAACAATATCTGTTATTTTAAAAGCCTTTGATATAAACAGACATCAAAATTGTATCAGATTATCACTTACTTGATTATTTCCAAGAAACATGGATATTTATTGAATTTTGATGTTGAAGCTTCTTATTTCCTGGGTAAACAGAAACTCACATTTTTAAAATATATTCTAGTTTTAATGTCTACTTGCCAGCATAGAGTCAAAATTATTCTATTCTGTGTTAGTAGTGCTAAAAGGAAAAGAAATCTTTTAAAATGAAGAAATTGCATTACTTTATAAACTACTGGTCAGCAAGATGCTCTTACCAGAAATTATTATCCATGTAACTAGAATATGTAAAGACTTCTATATCTATATCATGGAAGTAGTACATGATCTGGATTAAAATGCCATTTCTAGGGCGTGAGTTGTGGCTAAGTTGTAGGGCACTTGCCTAACATGTGTGAGGCACTGAGTTCAATTCTCAGCACCATAAATAAATAAAACAAAGGTCCATTGACAACTAAAAAATAGTATTTTTAAAAATGACATTTCTAGAGTCTACTTGGAGAGGACTGAAATTTAATGCAACATGTCTTTACTCTGGGGCCTTGGATAAATCACATAGTGTGTGTATATGTGTGTGTACATGTGTGTATGTGTTGCATTGGAGATTGAATCCAGGGGAACTATACAACTGAGTTTCATCTGCAGCCATTTTTATTTTGAGAAAGGATTTTGCTGAATTGCTAAGCCAGCCCTTGAATTTGCAATCCTTCTGCCTCAGCCTGGGACTACAGAGTATCTGGGATTATAGGCATGCACTACTGCACCCAGTAAATCACACAATTTTTAATACTCAATTTTCTCACTTGCTTAAATGGGAATAATATTTTTTACTAAAGATTTGCTTTGATGATTAAATACAAGAATATATGTTAATAACTCATCAGGTTTGCAGTCACAGAGTAAATACCAAAATAAATATCAGCCAAATATTATGATTATTACATACTTCAAAAATCATTTGCCAAATAATTAGTGTCTTAAGTTTCAATATTATAATAGAGGTTTATGAGTTGGAAGACACACTAGAAGTCACACAGGAGCTCTTTGACTTATATTATAAGCTTTCATAAGATAGCATATGAATAAAAAATATTTTGGTGAATTCCATGTTGATCCTATCTTAAAATGTAAATACTCTGTGAATCTTTTTCCCCACATCCTCACAAAAATTTATTGTTACTTGTACATTTATTGTTACTTGTATTCTGACTAGAGTGAGATAGAATTTCAAGTGTAGTTTTAGTTTGCATTCTCTAATTGCCAGTGATGTTGAACATATTTTCCTATATATTTTTTAATCATTCATATTTCTTCTTCTATGAAGTATCTATTCAGTTCCTTTAACCCATTTTTTGATTGGGTTATGTGTTTGTAATTGTTGTTGTTGTTTTAGTGTGAAGTTTTTTGAGTTCTTTGTATATCCTGGAGATTAATGCTCTATATGCGGTGCAAGTGGTAAAGATTTTCTCCCATTCTGTAGGTTCTCCGTTCACCCATGCATTGCTGGTGGGAATGAAAATCAATACAATCACTCTGGAAAGCAGAATGAAGATTCTTTTGATGACTACTTGCTAACCACAGTATTAAGGCCATAAACCTGGAACATACTGTGCATTCTCAAATTTGTTGCTATTTCCAGAATTTTATTGCCAACACTACTTTAGTTCATCTATCTTGTAATATTCAGTGATTGCTGAGGAAGAAACTTTGTGAAAGAATAAGAAAAAAATTGAATTTATCATTTTAAAACAAATTCCACTAAAACCTATGTAATCTCAAAACTTTTTAACCTCTGTGAATGTCAATTTCTACCATATAAACTAGGAAGACTGAAAGTGGTTATTATTTTCCATCTCTAAGATTTTATGTACATCATTAAAATTATAATCATCATAAAAATATACTAAGACCAGTTGTGAACACTACTATATGCAGTAGGCAATACTGTATACAGTTGTTTCTCTTATAATAGAAATACAAACTCGTTTTGAATGTTTGAATAATAAATGGAAAGCATCTAATTAAAAAAAAAAGAAAATCTGACCCATTTATTTCCCTCTTTGGCTTATACTCAAGTGACTTAAAATAAGCATACTACAATGGCACAGCCACATCAATGTTTATAGCAGCTTATCTCACAATAACCAAATTATGGAAATAACCTTCAGCAGAAGAACGGATAAAGAAAATGTGATCTATCTATCTATCTATCTATCTATCTATCTATCTACATACACACACACATACACAATGGAATATTACTCAGCTACAAAGAAGAATGAATTTATGGTCTTTGCCAGTAAATGGATGGAACTGGAGAACATCATGCTAAGTGAAATAAGCCAATCCCCCAAATCCAAAGGCCAGATGTTCTCTTTGATATGCTAACACATAAGAAGGGAGAGTAGGGAGGGGGAATAGAAAAGTTTATTGGATTATACAAAGGAAAATGAAGGGAAAGGGGGGTGGTGGTACAGGAAAGACAGTACAATGAATCAGACATAACTTTCCTATGTTCTTATATGAATATATGAACAGTGTAACTCCACATCATGTACAACCACAAGAATGAGATCAAAATTGGAATGTGTTGCACTCCATATAGTTATAATATGTTAAAATATGCCTGTCATTTATATCTAAAAATAAAAAATTAAAATTAAAAAATGTAAATATTGCAGTGGAGAGTAATTTCTTAATTGATTTTTACAGTTATTAGATGCTAATGAAGGCAGCCATCCTTTTGTAAGAAGGCTCATTTGAATTGGAGTTAAGAACATATAACCTGAAGTTAAATTGTGCTTATACTAATTAACATTAAACAAAACACTTATCAACTGCATTGATTTAAGGACATAAAATGCAGATAAATTATATTTGTAAAGTTGTCTGCAATGCCTAAATGGTATAGAGGTTAAAAAAAATGACTGTTAAAATGTTCATAGATGTTCAAAATGACATGAACAGATTTTAATGTACACTCTTAGTATGCAAAATTTACTTTCTTAAGTATTTTTTCAATTTTGTCCAAGGAGTGATGATGAATTACCCCTATTACAGGAATAAGTTGATACAAAAAACAGAAAATATTTTGGAAATTTTCTAAATTATTTAATTTTATGTAGTAACTCATAGGAGTAATGTCAGTGTTTCATGCTTTATTTACATTATATATTATCATAGCACAAAGTCAAGTTACAACTTTGAATTTGAGGAATCACCTATACTTTGACACAATCTTTAAATAATTTCTTAACTGTATGCAGATATAATTTCAGATATGAAACTCAGTGTCAGCTTAACTAGAATATTTTTTACTTATAAATTTTTACATACACATCTTTAACTATGATTTTAGAGAATTCATTAAAATTAGCCATACAAATTAGTTTACATTATGGATTGAATATTAGTACTACAAAATAGTGATTTCTTTTCACCTTTTTATAGAGCAGGAGAATCATAATGAAATCTCAAGATCCTTCTATTATCACACTTACATTTTCTAGTCAGGTGAAATATGGATACTTTGAAAATGTAAAGCAAATATTCTTAAAGTTTTTACATAACAGAAATATTTAAAATGTATATCACAAATATTCAAATAAATTGTTTGGAAATTATCCAAGATTCTCTCTAGTTATTGCAGCAAAAGTAGAACTTTCAGCCCTGTATGTGTGAGTATATATATATATATATATATATATATATATATATATATATATATTAATAATTTGTTGATATGTTTTATTAGTTTAAAAAAAGTTCCATGGGATTTTATATAATTTATGTTTTCAATATATTTTCACTGGATATAAAAATACTAATTTCTTAAAAGCTATATTCAAATATGATTTTTCAATTCTATCCATAAAGGTCATAATATCCTTAAACAACTTTAGGTGACTTTTGGGACATATATTAATAATGTAATCAGTAGAATCACTAAGACTTGTGTATTAGAGATTTTTATTTTGGATTGATGCAATTTTATATATTTGTAAGGACAGTATATGAAATTTAGACTTTACATTTTATTTTTTAAGAAAATATGATTTTTCCTATAGTAATAACCCTATTTTTAGGAAGACATGCTTATAAACATTATCTAAGAACACACTTGCATAATTAGATTTCAGATGAATGTGTAAGGATTTTTAAACAGTTACAGGTTGCTAGTTATTATTCCTACATGCTGGAAATTTCTTAAACTAAAAGGGCATAAGAATCCTTAATTTTTTTTTTTTTTTTAAAAGCTGTGACTTTTGTATTCCTGAAAATTACATTAAGTACAGAGGACACAATGTAAGTCATTTTCATTAATGCATTCCTGTCACCCTCTTTTAATCATGCTTTCTTTTGTCTCCATCTACTCTCACTTCTTGAAAGAAAAAAAATGTACAACAATGCACACTGACAGACATAATCCTTTAATCAAATTTTATAAAAGCATTGGGGATGTTTAGAATTTTATATGGCTGTCTGATTTTAAAGAGGTGCTTTGCAGTAGTTGTCTAGGGAGCTCCAAATCTCTCTTTAATAATGCAAAATGAATGCAGAAACATTAAGTCAGAAGAACAAACATTTTTCATCTAACTACATAAAGATGAACAGAACCATCTTTCAACATCATTCATATGAACCAATAGAGGTACAATGTCATGATTGAGTTGAAAATGTATGAAATTCATTTTCTGAAAATAGATACGCTTTTTGTGTATGGAAAATATCAGTTTCATAAATGACAGGTTATTTCAATAAAACCTTATAATACTTTCATGCCCCACAGAAATAAATACCAAACCACCATTGTCAAATTGTTTATATTACAGGAAAAATGCAAACTGATTTGCTTTGTAATATCTTTCCAATGATAACAGACAAGACCAGAAATAATTTTGCTACCAATTTGGTTTGGTATGGTCATATATTATAAGTTTCTTTGGAGCGATATGAATTTATTTCTTCACTTTTTATAGAATAATTTGTACTTTTCTAGATATTAAAACTGACTTGGCTTAATCTAGACTGTGACTTTCAGTCTTACCACTTCTGTGTATCTGTCAATGTCTCAGGTTTTAGAATGCAAAACAAAGTCAAAAACAAAATCAAAACAAAACTGGATGAATTGAAAAGATATAGAGGCACATCTTCTAACTGCTGTTGATGATAAGGACTGAGGTTATACAGTTGTATACATAGCTCAATTCAGTAGTCTAATGTTCAAGTAACAAAACAACATAGTGGTAAAAAATAAATACGTGGAAAGACCATGTGTGTTCATAGATTGGAACTGATAGTTAAAATATTAATTCTACTCCAAATAATCTATAGAATAAGCCCAATCTTATCAAAATTCTGAAATTTTTCACAGAAATTGAAAAAAACAACCTTGATATCTTGTAGAATATTGACAAGTCTAATAACCAAAGCAAAAAAAATTAGAAAGAAAATATGAACCTGGAGTCATCAAAATCTCTGGTTTCAAACTATTTTACAAAGCTATAACAAAGTAGTATGTTTCAGGATAAAACCAAATGCATTAGCCAAAGGAACAAAAGAGAGAGCACACAAATAAACCCAGGAATGAACAGTCAAGCAATCTTTGACAAGGATGCTAAAACTGCCTGTGGGAAGAGGACAATATTTTCAATACATGGTGTAGGAGTCTGGTTACACATATTCAAAATAATAAAGAGGAACTTTGTCTTACTTCACATAGAAAAAAAATAACTCAAAATGGGCTACTTCAATTTAAGCTCTGAAACATTAAACTTCTAGGCAAAACATAAGAGAAGAAGAGTGCCTTGACACTGATCTTCAACAATGATGTTTTTGGATATGACATCACAGGCACACAAACAAAAAAGCAAAAATAAACTTGTGGGACTATATCCTACTGTGAAACTTCTGGACAGCAAAGACAGCAGTCAACACAATGGAAAGGAGATCTAAAGAATGAGAAAAAAATATTTGCAATCTGCTATTTGGTTAATATCCAAAATATGTAAGGAACTTACACAATTGAATAGCAGAAAAAATGAACCTATTTAAAAGTAAACAAAAAACCTGAAGTAAACATCTTTTTTGGAGGGGTTGGGGGAATTTTACTGGGGATTGAACTCAGGGGAATTCAACACTGAGCCACATCCCCAGCCCTATTTTATATTTTCCTAAGAGACAATGTTTCACTAAATTGCTTAGCACATCGCATTTGCTGAGACTGGCTTTAAACTCCGCAAACCTCCTACCTCAGGCTCCAGAGCCACTGGAATTAGAGGTATGTGCCACATGCCCAGCCAGAAATAGACACCTTTTTTTAACAAAAAAGACATCAATGGCCAACAGGTATGTAAGTGCTCAATATCACTAATCATCAATGAAATGCACATAAAATGAGATATCATCTCTTCCCTTTTGGTATGGCTGTTATCAAGGAGACAAAAAATAATAAGTGCTAGCAAATGTGGACAAGTGGAAACCCTGGTATCTGTCAGTGTAAAAATAAATTGCTATAGTCATTTTGGAAAACAGTATAAATGTTCCTCAAAAAATGGAAAATAGAAGTACCATCATCAATGCTTCTCCTGCATATGCATTAAAAAATATAATTAGTAGCTCAAGAGGTATCTGCACCCAAGTGTTTAGTACAACATTATTCATCATAATAAATATATGGAAATAGCCTGTTTATCAATGGGTAAGTAGGTGCAGAAAATGTAGTATATTCATATACAATGGAATGTTATTTAACCATGAAATGAAGGAAATTCTAACAGTCATGACAAAATAGATAACCCTAGGAACATTATGGGAAGTAAAATAATTCAAACACAGAAACACAAATGTTGCACATTGTCATTTATATGTAGAATCTAAAATCATCAGACTCATAGAAACAGAATAGGATGGGGGTTGTAAGAGGCTTTGGAATATGAAAAATTAATATTGGTCAAAGGGTTTGAACTGTCAGTTATAAGATGAATAAGTTCTAGGGATCTAATATACAGCATGGTAGCTGTAGTTAATAATACTGTATTATTTTCCTGAAGTTTGACAATAGCAGATTTTAAATGTTCTAACCACACAAACACACACATAGGCCTCATACATATAGATACACATATACACAAAAGAGATTGCTATGCTCACAAATGTACTCATTAATTTTCCCTATTATTTTTGTAAATTTTTGTAAAATTACACATTAATTGCACAAGATAAGCCAAGTAAGGTGGTGCACGTTTGTTATCCCAGAGTCATGAGAAGCTAAGACAGGAAGATGACAATTTCAAGGACAGTTTCAGTGTCTGAGAAAGACCCTTAACATATTAGTAGAAACCATCTGAAAACAAAAATAATAAATACAACTGGGAATGTAGTTCAGTTGTAAAATGTCCCTAGGCTCAATCACTACTGCCAAAAAGAAAAAAAAAATTGCAGATGTCAATGTGTGCCGCAGTCTGGCTGGGCACAAAATCACGAGCCACTCAAGCAGGAACAAAGTTTATTTTTTGAAACTGCCCCCAATGTCCAGTACCGCCCGGCAGATTTTTTCCACCCACGTGGCCTCCTCCCAGACCGCAGAGAGAGCTCCTCCCCCGGAACTCCCTCCTACTGTACTTCCCCAACCAATGGGAACTCTCCAGGAGTCCCCTAGCCGGCCTAGGTGAACAGCAGGAGTCCAATATCCATATGAATGCAAATCTTAACATAATCATATCATCTCAATGGCTAGCTGGCATCACCTTTAGACCAAAAATGCCATGCATCATATACTTGGCTCTTAGCAAATGTGTTTGATTGTGACATTTCCTTACATGTATAATTGTGCCTTGATCATACCAAACCACTCTTCTGTATTGTCTTGCCCACCCCTTTGTTCTTTCCTTTAGACCCCTACATTCCTTAATATTATTTCTTTCCAGTCCTGTCACAGATATTGGGTTTTTTCTTGTTCTGAAAACTTGCAATACATTATTAGATTATGTTTTTGGATGTGTCTATTTTTATATGGATACTCCTTGCAAAAAATTTCCATCTTTGTACTGATTTTAGTGTGTCCCACCACTCTTGGTATTTTGTATTTATACTTTCTTTGATTTTAGGAATTTTAAAAGTCTCTAAGATTTCTACAATGACCCATTATTTGTGCAAGAGTGTGTTGTTCCATCTCACTGTTGGTATATTTTCTGAAATTTTTGGGTTTTTATTTCCAGTTTCATCCATAGTGTTGGTAAGATGAAAACATTTATTTTAATGTTTTTGAATATGTTAAGACTTGTTTTATGGCCCAGTATGAAAAAAAATGTACTTCTGAACAGAATGTGTACTCTACAATTGTTGGATGTAGATTTCTGTTAAGCTCATTTGATGTATATAGTAACTTAACTCTGATGCTTCTTTGTAGGTTTTCTTTTGTCTGGATGATACATCCTTTGGTAAGAGTGGGTATGGAAGTTACTCACATTAGATTCTTTCATTTCTGTGTATTATTCTTTTCTTTTATAGCTCTTTGTGTTTACTATCAGACTCTTACTATTATTTTCCCTCCTTTCGTTTCCAATTCATGTGTATATTCGAAGGTGAAATAAGTTTCCCATATGCAACAAATTGTTGGCTTTTATTTATTTATTTTTTTTAATTCAACCAGCCACTGTGTGTCTTTTAATTAGAGAATTAAGACTATATTCAGGGTTATTATTGAATGTTGTATCCTTGACTTTGCCATTTTGTTGATTTTTCTCTTGCTTGTTTTTAATGTTCTAAGTTCATTCCTTCTTTGCATTTGATTATTTGCTATATTGATAGCACTTGATTCTTTCTATTTCTGATTTGCATGTCTTTCCTTCTAGTGAGATGTATTCTTTCCCATGCTCTCATGACTGTATTTATTTTTCTTCCTCTTCTTAATGTAGGATTCCACGAAATATATTCTGCAATACTGATCTAGTGGTCATTAATCCCCTTACTTTATGCTTATCTCAGAAGGCAGTTATTTCTCTTCAATTCTGAAAAATAACCTTGTTTCATTTAAAAATCTCAGTTAAGTTGAAATCTTTTTGGACATTAAATACATCATTCTGGGGCTGGGGATGTGGCTCAAGTGGTAGCACGCTTGCCTGGCATGCGTGCGGCCCGGGTTCGATCCTCAGCACCACATACAAACAAAGATGTTGTGTCCGCCGATAACTAAAAAAAATAAATACTAAAATTCTCTCTCTTTCTATCTCTCCCTCTCTCTTAAAAAAAAAATACATCATTCTATGATCTCTTGGATCTTAGAATTTGTGCTTAGGAATTGTTTGTTATTCTGAAGGGCTTGACTTTAACTGTGATTGGGGGGCTTTCAATATTCTTTCTTTGCATGGTACTCTTGGCAACTTAACTATAGTGTGTTTTGGACAGCTTATTTTGTCAGAGCTTTAGATACACACTTTATAAGTCTCACAAGAGTGTGGGTCCCCTGGTAGTTCAGGCAGGTATAGTGTAGTCAGGATAGTTAACTGGGGTGCACCCACCGTGGTTACTCCTACAAAGGTAGCAGAAATCCATATCAGGTTATGAGTGTTTCTTCAGGTACTGTTGATACTGGTTCTTGTACTTGAAAACAATTCTGGTACCAATCATGGAGTTGAAGTTTTATCCTCTTTAGACTCTGGTGTAGATCCTGGTGTTTCATGAAGAGATGCAGAAACCAGAATTGCAACTCCACCTCTAGATCACTTACCTTCAGGCTTATCATAAGGGTGTGATCTGATTGCCTGAGGGAGGACTACTGCTGAGGACCTTTGTAGATGTGTTGTCTACACAGTTGGATGCTTTCTCTCTGCTGTTGCTGTGGTGGTGAGTACCCAGGAGTGGGTCATTATATCCCAACTCTTTGTGCTGGGTTGAAGACAGGAGGGAGGATGAGGGCTTTAATTCCCCCTTTTCTTGAAGTATCTGGTTAGGTATGATCAGGACTAAGTGGTGGTTATAGCATGGTGCAGTTCCTCTCAGCTGGGATCAGAGAGAAGTTCAAATGCAGAGCACTTGCCTGATGTGCACAAAGTTCTGGGCTTTATACCCAGAACCACAATAAATAAACAAATAAATAAATAAATAAAGTAAAATAAAAACTAAATGAAATAACTATAGTAGTAACAAGTATAGAAAATAGGATAAATATAATAAAAATAAGTTTAAATATTAAAAAGATAAATTTTATTTTCAAGAAGGAAAAAGATGAAATTTAAACAAGAATTTTAAACAGAAGAGAAAAAAAATGAAAAGTAAATAAGTGAAAATGGGACTTACATTTTTTTTTTTAAATTTTTTATTGTTGGCTGTTCAAAACATTACATAGTTCTTGATATATCATATTTCACAATTTGATTCAAGTGGGTTATGAGCTCCCATTTTTACCCCATATACAGATTGCAGAATCACATCAGTTACACATCCATTGATTTACATATTGCCATACTAGTGTCTGTTGTATTCTGCTGCCTTTCCTATCCTCTACTATCCCCCCTCCCCTCCCCTCCCCTCCCCTCTTCTCTCTCTGCCCCCTCTACTGACATTCGTTTGTCCCCCTTGTATTATTTTTCCCCTTCCCTTCACTTCCTCTTGTATGTACTTTTGTATAACTCTGAGGGTCTCCTTCCATTTCCATGCATTTTCCCTTCTCTCTCCCTTTCCCTCCCACCTCTCATCCCTGTTTAATGTTAATCTTCTTCTCATGCTCTTCGACCCTACTCTGTTCTTAGTTACTCTCCTTATATCAAAGAAGACATTTGGCATTTGTTTTTTAGGGATTGGCTAGCTTCACTTAGCATAATCTGCTCTAATGCCATCCATTTCCCTGTAAATTCTATGATTTTGTCATTTTTTAATGCAGAGTAATACTCCATTGTGTATAAATGCCACATTTTTTTTTATCCATTCATCCATTGAAGGGCATCTAGGTTGGTTCCACAGTGAAAATGGGAAAAATAAAACAAAAAAAGTGAAGAGTAAATCTTAAAAAGAAAATAGGAGAGACAAAGAAACAAACAAACAAAGAATATTAATAGAAAATAAAGAGCTCCTCACCATCAAGGACCACAAAAGAGGAGGTGAGAGTGGATGCTTATAACCTAAGCCAATCAAAGCATCTCTGGCTCTTCCTAGGCTATGTGCCCCATGGATCCAGCAAAGGCTGGGTGTTATTCTTTCCCTCTTTCCTTCATTGTGCTTGCCTGGTGACTGGTCATAGTGCTTTGTAACCAAAATCAGGTAGCATCCTCCCAGCTACTTTGCTACCTAAAATGAGCTAGCTTGAAAAGTGGTACCCACCCCCCTGCCCACCCAACCCCAGGTAAAAATTCTCCTGGTCTCTTTTCGGGGGCGGGGGGCTGTGCAATCTGAGGGTATGGAAAACACCAGCACTCCTGGATGTTATGGAGCTTTTTAGCATGTTAGAGAATGCAGAACTTACCTGGTAAAGACTCTCTCCAGAGTTTTTTGTGCTGCATGCTCTGAAGTTAACGCTGCAACACTGTCTCTATGATATCTCTGGATGCCTTACAGGCAGAGTAACAATGGAGTCACAAAAGAACTGTGCTGGGAGAGAGAGAGTGGTTACCTGAGATTCACAGCCCATGAATCTGGTACTCTTAGACTTGGCTCCCAGGTGCATCTGCTGGTTCACTCCCCCAGGCTCTAATAGATGGGTCCCGGTAACAGCACTGTGAGAATATGCTGCGGAGTAGGGAGAACTTACCCAGTCAGCTCACTCTTCAGATTATAAGCCTCTTATCTGTTTAGGCTTCATGTCTGTAGGGTATTGAATCCTGTGCTAGTGGGACTCTCTCCCTTTTTTGTATACAAGGGAGCACTTCTCCACCCCTGCCAAGCTGCACTGTGTGTGCTCAGTGCTGAGAAGTCTGTTTTTCAACTGTTTAACTGTTAGTAACCTCTGGGTTTTTCCAAGTCTCTGTTTCTCCACTATTGTATTCCAGCACTCTCCAATAGTCACCCACCTCTACACTCCTGGTATTTTGATTCTAATTTGAGGAGAAGCAGGTGAGCACTGAGTACCTCCATAATGAATTCCCTGAAATTCACTTCTAATTAAAAAAAGTGTGATGTAAGTACTAAAAATATGCAGAAGCAAAACCAAAACAAACAAGAAAAAACAAAACAAAGATAACAGTTTATCTATAATACACTTATAAAAGCACTTAAAGTTGTATTTACAGAAGTAAGAATATTTCTAATTTATATGTGATTTTGTAGGAGACTCTTAAATAATGGACTTAAGGGAATACTGTTCCTGGTAAGGCATATGCAATAGCGTCAACATCTATAGCTTTCAGGGAACTTTTGAATCAAGCCTAAATGGTAAAAAAAAAAAAAAAAAAAAAAAAGGATTAGTTAGAAATGATTTAAACTAACTGTAAAGAATACAAACATTTTGTAAGATGTAAATTAGTCTAATTATTATAATTTGCCTATCTTCACATACAAGCTAGCTATACATATAGCATACTATCTAAATTGTCATAATATTGATATGTTTGGCTTCATTCCAACATTCCTGGGTCCTAATTATGTTCAGTCACTCAAACAGCAGTAGCATAGCTCTATTTCACATGTGATCTCCAAACAAATCCCTTATTTTCTTCAAGTTTGTATACCAATTCCAGAGGAACCCTATTTTTTTCTTTCTTCCATTTCCTAATATATTCTTCCTGGGTATTGATCCTTTAAAATATATTTTTTGTTGCTTTCATCATTTTTCTTTTTTTGTTTCCTATTAAGTAATAATATCAGTAACATTAATTGTGTTTGTACATTATTTTGTTCTGGGTCTATTCCCTCATTGGAAAAGTTTTGAGAAACTCCTTTTTACAAGAGAATTATTTATCTTTTTGATTGAGTAATGTGTGGTAACTCAAACATTCATTTTTTTGTCTTCTCTCAACCATACCTTCTGCCCCTTCATTAACTAAATATAATGAACACCTACTATTGCCCAAACGATGCCTTTCACAGATGTGTTCAAAAGTTATAATACTATTCCCTATAATATTTGCAATATTTAATACTCTTAGTATTAAATATTGCAAATATTATAGAAACTCACATAAGCATAATTCCAGCTAATACCATTGCCCAAATGACCTTGTGTAATTCATTTACTTGTATAATCTTTATTATTTTATCTCTAAATGGAGATGATAATAAGTTCCCTGATGGAAGTTTTGAGGTAGGCAACAAATGTACATTAAGAACAAGACTGGGATAAAGTAGTTACACAGGGTGTCTGTGTACATAATATATGGATCATCCTAAATCAAATATTGATGTCTACAACATGCAAGAGGATTAGAGTCCCTTTGATCCTTTTGTTTGCTGTTTCTGTTGGTGATGAATGATAGAATAATGACAATAATAAAAATGGTTTAACTAACTTGTAATTCTACATAGTAGGACTTTTGATACTTAGGCAAAATTTGCTTTGCTTTTGATACATAGGCAAAATTTGCTTCAATGTTTATCAAAGATTTGTTTGCTGGTTTGTGTGTTCGACTAAGAGCACTAATTCATTTTCCAAAATCCCTTAAACTATTTTGTGCCATCTTAATAAAGGCAAACTGGTGAGTTTTGAAGGCCACTGGAATGGCAGTGCATTGTGCCACACTGGGACACAGGATATTGATGCTAATGTTCTAATCTGCTCCTATAAAGTGGTTGATCAACACTAGGAAGAATGGGCATGCTCATCTATCTCAGTTCTTAGCGACAAATGCAATAAGCAGCCTATGTTCCTGTTCTCACTAAAACTAAATTCCCACTTCGGTTATTAAGACTGAAAATACTCAGATTGAGTTAAACCATTAATTATAGTGACAGTACATATTCTCCCAGTGGCTTACATATGATTAGCTATAACATATGGTTCAGTGCTTCAAAAAAAAAAGCTGAACAAAAATGCATTAGTGGAAGAAAAATTGCACTTTTTCTGGATATGTAACGAAAACACATCTGAACTCTCTCCATGTGTATCTTTTACTCTAATGTCTTATTTCTTAATTTGTGGACTTCAAGAAGGTTAAGAAAGAGTTTTACTTGCTCTAACTTCAAAACAGAATTTATACTTTTACCAATAATATTTTGATATTTGACATCCCAAATTCTGACCATGAAGGTCAGACAAAATATAATCATATATTGAATTCAGGTATTTGCTCAATTTTCAACTGCAAAGCATTCATCCAAAAATAGTAAGTTAAGGGCAACATTTTCCTTTAGAGGAATTTTGTTTGTGTTTCTTAAAGAGTGCTTCCTTATTTGCATCCTTTTAAATATCAACACTGAATTCATTTAATAAATGGATAAATTAATGTGAATCATTCAGTATTCATAGGAAAAATATTAGAATGAAATACAAGTTGAGGACACATGGAAAGCAAAGAGTAAGATCTTAACCTACATGCAGCAGTTCACATTCATATATCCTGGGCTTCTTCAATTATTTTGTCAAGGGTCCTCATGAGTTTTGTAAATTGTAAGGAAACATCTCAATTGGATTACTCCCTATCTGGAGGAGAATTTTATAAAAGGCCACTTTCAAAATGGGGAAATATAGTAAAAGTGAAATGAAGGCATGCTTTTATATAATTCTTATAGGATTTTTGTTGCTCTAAACATATATCCTGTGATTACTAATGAGCAAACTATGAGATTACTGACCTATTTTGGCAGATTGTAAGTTGCTTCCTTCTGACTCTCCTAATTGCATCTGGAGGAATTCTGGAACAGAAACTGCTGGGCTGGAAGGCTTTGCTGTCATGCAGCCAATCAGGTGTACACACCACCAATGGGAGTTCTCTTCCCACAGTCTAGCGGCCTGAGGAGGTTCCAAGCAGCTGGTACCTTACCAGAGCCATGTGTCACATAGTGTAGCATGCAGATACTCCCTGCAGCAATCAGGGCTTTCCTGCAGTTTTCACGTTCTGTGCAAAATACCTTTTTTCTTATTGAGAAAGTGCTGCTAAATGTCTATGTCTGTAAAGTTATTGAGAATTGAGGAAGCAAAGAGAAATTGCCCTTAGTTCCTGGTACCCTGAACTTTGAGCAATGTTAATGGGAGTTGTGTGAGCATAAGAGAAATGCAAGGGCAGCAGGATTGCACTCTCAGTGGTTTCCAAAGAGCAAAATGAGCTGCGAGACACATTATAAGTTTGTTGAGTAGTATCAGAGGCTATTTCAGGGCTGAATACATTTACCACTCTGCTGTTCATTTATACCAG